>NC_056742.1:212750928-212935928 GCF_019279795.1 Protopterus annectens | reverse complement strand
TAGCGCTATACAATGGTGTAAATATTTTCCCAATATTGTGTCAAGTTTCAAATCAATGGTTGCAGCCAGATGATATATCAGTTTCCTAGAACTATTTGAATTTCTCTTGTTACTACTACCTTAACCTTTGGTCAGAAGTAATGCTATACTTACACATCAGGGGACCTTAAACAAAGTTAATCATGTTTCCAGAATTTAGCTGATCTTGAACTTCACTTCCCTCTAGAAATGCAGTATACTTCATTAGCTTGGTTGGCAACATAATGATGTAGTGCTGATTGAATTTTACTAGCTGTAGTCTTGTCCCACCCAAAACAAAAAATTAATTTGTAGAATGTATTTAAGTTTTCACATTTCTATTACTAATATCCTCCTTAGTATTAGTAGAAGAGAACTTAAAATTGTGACCATTCCATGACATTTGAAATAAATTGACATATTACTTGTTTTATGTTTCACAGAAGAAGGCACCTTTCTTACAACAGTTTTAAACTTAGGCAATTCAGTTTTTAACATACTGTCATTAACTTACACGCATTCTAGTGAAGTAGCAGATCTTAGCAGGATTACTGGGATCATTCTTTGATTTTCTTATACTACTAGTCAAAGCTGTTTTAAACTTGTCCACTGCCAAATTGCTGACATTTCCAATTTGTTGTTGCTATTATGTTCTTGCTGTATCATTAAACTATGTTATGAATTATGCATTTGCACTTTTAACAGCTTGTCATCATTAAAAACCCTGTTATGATATTTTAATTCTTATACTTAAAAGGTTATTCCAATTCTAGACAAAATTCCTTTTTAATTTTACCATAGCCAAAGTGGTCAGTTCCCTCCATAACAACATATATATTTCACAGTTCCCTGTTTTAATAGGCCATAGCCTGTTGCTAGTGGAAAAGAGAGCTGAGAAGTGGAGCAGTGCAGCCATGTTTGCTCAGCTGCAGACTTTTTATTTTATTTATTTACTTTTGGCATGTCAGGAAGGTACAGGTCTGTCTATGCTGAGACTTGAGCTGGTACATATTTCCGTACAGTAGTGGCTCTAGTATAGTACATATATTCATTTATTAAGCTCATGATTCCCAAATCAGTGTGGGCTACAATTGTGGGCACTATAACTGAAGATTGCCTTGCTAGTAGAGTGACCAAGACAGATGTCCCTTAAGTAAGCATCTTCTGTTCACTGCCATCGAAACCCAGTTAACTCTTCCCTTTCCAAGGGAGCATCCAGCACTTTTACTCAATGATTTATGGCTAGAATCACTACTGCCTAGCAAAAAAGCAGCTAATCTGTCTTAAATTACATAATTATCATACATAATCCCCACTACTAACCACCCATAAAATGTCATAAGTGTAACTCCTGCCCTTTACTACAAAACATCTTCAAAAATTACTGTCTACCTAGGAATCTCTGCTCACACAGCAAATGTCTCCTGACCAACACCAAATCTCACAGTGAATGTCACAACTTTTACTTAACTTATGTGCTGGAAATCCACCCAACTTACCTCAAAAAGAAATGTCATTACTACAAGCTTTAACCCTCTCTTTCTTTGTATCCCTCCTGTCATAGATGTCTTTCCGGTCCTGGATCAGCTTACTGGAAATAACCAAGGTATTGGATAAAAGTAATATGTAATGTGTCAAATACTACTTTGTGTCAAATGAAAAAGCAGGGCTGTAGTTTTTTTCTTCTTCCTGCTATGTAGTAAGTGGTCCATGTGATCCAATGTCTTCCTTTTTCTATTTTTGCCACTGCCAAGCAGAGAAAATTGAATTATCTTATCATAACACCAAACAACAAGGAAGACGAAGGCCAGGGTAACTCAATATCTTGACATAAAGGAATAAGTGGATTGAATTCACCTGTATTCAATAGAAAGTCCTGAGGTGTATTTGCTAAGTGAAATGTGTAATTATTGGGCTTACTCTTCCATTTAACAGTACTAGTTTAGAACTGGTATAAAGCACAAAATAATGATTCTGCACCGTACCAAAGTCCAGCAAACGTGACCAAACGACAATGTATAAAAAGAGAAGAACACTGCTGGACACTGCTTTCCTTCAAAACCTTTTATTCCATAAAACACAGGAAAAGCGCTTTCTGGAAGTATCCCTTCATCAGATAACAGTAAAAAGCAACTACACCCTTTTTAAAATACCAAACAACCAACCACATTCATTAAAAATTCAAATTCAATAAAATACCCGCCTTTTTTGAAGAACAGGTTTCACTGGTATAACATCATTCAAACCAGGTTTATGATTGGCCATGAGCTCTATAATCCATTTGGATTCAGCCAGCTCTGTTAAATGTTTAATATCGCCCCCTCTGTTGGTTAAGTAAACATTCACAATCACTCTAAACACAAATCCATGTGTAGGGAAATCTGTTACATGTCTACTTAAAGCATTATGCATATCACCATGTCTTATACAAAACATATGCTGTAAAATCCTATTTTTAAACATTTGGTTAGTCATACCTACATAAAAAGAGGAGCACTGATTACACTCTGCCAAATAAACTATATTTTTAGAATGACATGTTGCCCTCCCTTTAAAAACATATTGTTTATGAGTCACTGGATGTTCAAATATCGTCTTCTTATTAATATTCTCACATGCTTTACAGTTCCCACATGGGGAAGTGCCTGCAGTTATCAATGATACAGACTTCTTGTTGACGGATCTATCTCTACACAACAGGTCTTTCAAGCACTTGTTTCTCCTATAACCAAAGTCAGGTCTTGACCCTATTATATTCACCAGGTCCCCATCACTGGTCAGAATATTCCAGTTCTGATGTATGATGTTACAAATGTCACCTACATTACTACTATAGGTTAAAGTCATAAGGGGACCTTTAGGGGCTTTAGGAGTAACTGTTTTGTCGGTCACTCCTGTATTACGCCTCAACCATGGTTTATGTCTACTCACCCTTAACTCCCTACTATTATCAATAATTCTGGTCACTTTCTCTTTTTTGTAGCCCCTCACTTCCAAGCATCCTTGAAGTGTGTCAAGCTCTTTTTCATAATCTTCATCCTTAAGACATATCCTGGAGGCTCTACTGACCTGCCCTTTCACAATATTTGAATAAGTATAGTTTGGATGCATACTGTCACGTGCAAGTAGTGATTTTTTCCAACAATCTTTTCTGTATAGCTTAGATGTAAAACCATTCATTTCCTGCACTACATTAACATCCAAAAAATCTATACTATCAGTAGATGCTTTCAGACTAAATCTAAAAAATGGGGTTGTAGAATGTAAGTACTCCACAAATTGTTGTAACAACTCCAAACTTCCATCCTATAAAATAAAAACGTCATCTACAAACCGGACATACATTTTAAGATGACATTTCCAATACTCATTCAATAAAATATGAGTCCTTTCCCATTGTGAAAGGACAAGGTTTGCATAAGTGTTAGCGCAGGGGGTTCCCATAGCACCCCCCTGCGCTTGTCTATATATGGAGTCTACACCTAGGAAAACATTGTTCTCCAAGACTAATGTAAGAAGCTGTTTTATCAGATCGATCCTATCAACATCTATACCCAAGTCCAAAAGTAGGGCACCTATCATGGTCAAACCATAATCATTCTGGATAACTGTGAACAGATTGTTCACATCTAAAGTGGCCATTATATACCTTTTGTTCACTACACACTGTACTTTACCTAACTTCATTAAAAAATCCCTAGTGTCCAAAAGTATGTTGTCAATCCCATCAACAAGTGGCCGGAGATGATATTCTACCCAGATTGAAATGTTCTCGGTAACCCACCCCCTCCCTGACACTATAGGTCTCAGGGGTGGGTTTACCAAAGATTTATGGATCTTCGGAAGAGCTTTAAAAATGGGAGTCACTGGATTATCCAACCAAAGGAAATCAAACGTCTCCTTAGTGATCTTCTCATCTATTTTTAAAACATATAGACTTTGATGTACCCTGTCTATGGACTGTTTAACCCCCAAAGGATTAATACAAACATAAGTACTTTCATCTGAAAGCATTTCCTTTAATTTATCATTGTACCACCCTGTATCAAGAATCACTACCGCCCCACCTTTGTCAGCTGTTTTAATAGTGAGGTCAACATTGTCACTCAGCCCCTTCAAGGCTGCCCTTTGTGACTGTGTTAGATTGTAAAACTTACTCTTCTCACCCTCCATAAAATACTTAATAAGGTCTTTCTCACATCCTCTTATAAAAAGGTTCAGTGTGGGTGTCAGCGGTGGTATAAAAGTGCTGGGTTTTTTTAAAACTACAAAATCCCTATCACTCATACCATACATTCTCCTCAAAGCTATATTTCGACAAAATAAAATAACATCCATTAAAACTTCACTATATATACTGCCATTACTTGGTACAAAGGTTAATCCTTTGTTAAGGACAAATGTTTCATCTTCATTCAAAATATAACTAGATAAATTATAAATAATACCATAATCCAAATGACAAGTCAGTCCAGCAACTTCCTTTTCTTTTCCACATTTCGATCTTCGCTTAGAGATCTCTTCCATGCCCCCTTCTTCTTCATGGGGGCTGGAAGCATTTCCAAAAAATGCTGCTTCCCTTTATATTCTTTTGGTCGTGCCCCTGCACTGTTCTCGCCCTGATGAAAACCAATATTCACAACAGTGGAAGCTACACAGGCATCCACTGACGACTGTGACTGTACATTGACACAGCCAAATGTAATCCCCGTCAGGGATTCCTCGTTGTCTCCATTCTCCTCAAATACCCCAACGGACCTTGCTCGCTCTCCCTCTGATATATCGGTTACTTTTCTCATAGACAACTCCAATGGATTGTGAACAACAGAGCTAGAATTCAGCTCTGCACATTGAATCTCCCTTTCACCTTTCTCAGGAAACAAAACCGCCGGCCCTTCAGTCGGTTGCTTTCATTTTGAAGCCTTTCCTTCATTCGCTTCCATTATTGATGCATCTAACGGCTCTATCCCTTGTGCTCGCATTACAGCAGTGCTGGTCCTGTGGCTCAACCTAATTTGTTGTCGTGTAGCATCAGATCTTCGTGTGTTACTATTAGGTTGAACAGTACTAGTTTGTTGTTCACTGAACCTGGGCCATACGAAGATATTACCCTGCATAAAATCTTCATAATCCCTCTTAATTTTGTCCAGTTTCTGTTTCTTTAATTTCTCATCGTTCACGGCAAAAGAAGTGTACAACTGTTTTAAATGCTCTTTATACCTCACATCTGTAAAGTTATTTTCCAGGTTGGCCTGCAGCTCAGATAATATCACTTTTAAGCTCCGCTACTTCTGGTGCAAAGTAGTCTGTTAACAGTTCCATATATTTAAAGCTTGTACAAATATTTAGAGACTGACATTTAGCTAGCAAATCCGGATATCTGTCGCCCTGGGCTGGCATACAGAGTATCCTCATCCCACTTGGGATAATACCATAGTCAATACAGGCTTCAAAATGAAAAGACTGCCACTGTAAGCGCTGTAACTTGCTCACCTTATAGTTCAAGTCCCTAGTCAGACTTTCAAAAGTTTTGTCGACAGTAGCTAGTACTTGTGGCTCCTTTAACAAAGTTCTTCCATAGGTGAAGCCCAGATTCAGTAATGGATTCTCTTTTTCAGTATAATGAGTATAGCTCCATCTATTAACCTCACCTCCTTCCAACTGGGAAACAGATGATGAGGGTGCCTCTGCATTCTCCATTCTCTCCATAGCATGTACAGTGCAGGAACAACCAAAGAAGTATAAAGCACAAAATAATGATTCTACACCGTACCAAAGTCCAGCAAACGTGACCAAACAACAATGTATAAAAAGAGAAGAACACTGCTGGACACTGCTTTCCTTCAAAACCTTTTATTCCATAAAACACAGGATAAGCGCTTTCGGGAAGTATCCCTTCATCAGATAACAGTAAAAAGCAACTACACCCTTTTTAAAATACCAAACAACCAACCACATTCATTAAAAATTCAAATTCAATAAAATACCCGCCTTTTTTGAAGAACAGGTTTCACTGGTATAACATCATTCAAACCAGGCTTATGATTGGCCATGAGCTCTATAATCCATTTGGATTCAGCCAGCTCTGTTAAATGTTTAATATCGCCCCCTCTTTTGGTTAAGTAAACATTCACAATCACTCTAAACACAAATCCATGTGTAGGGAAATCTGTTACATGTCTACTTAAAGCATTATGTATATCACCATGTCTTATACAAAACATATGCTGTAAAATCCTATTTTTAAACATTTGGTTAGTCATACCTACATAAAAAGAGGAGCACTGATTACACTCTGCCAAATAAACTATATTTTTAGAACGACATGTTGCCCTCCCTTTAAAAACATATTGTTTATGAGTCACTGGATGTTCAAATATCGTCTTCTTATTAATATTCTCACATGTTTTACAGTTCCCACATGGGGAAGTGCCTGCAGTTATCAATGATACAGACTTCTTGTTGACGGATCTATCTCTACACAACAGGTCTTTCAAGCACTTGTTTCTCCTATAACCAAAGTCAGGTCTTGACCCTATTATATTCACCAGGTCCCCATCACTGGTCAGAATATTCCAGTTCTGACGTATGATGTTACAAATGTCACCTACATTACTACTATAGGTTAAAGTCATAAGGGGACCTTTAGGGGCTTATGAAACTGGGCAAAATTAAGAGGGATTACGAAGATTTTACGCAGGGTAATATCTTCGTATGGCCCAGGTTCAGTGAACAACAAACTAGTACTGTTCAACCTAATAGTAACACACGTAGATCTGATGCTACACGACAACAAGTTAGGTTGAGCCACAGGACCAGCACTGCTGTAATGCGAGCACAAGGGATAGAGCCGTTAGATGCATCAGTAACGGAATCGAATGAAGGAAAGGCTTCAAAAAGAAAGCAACCGAATGAAGGGCCGGCGGTTTTGTTTCCTGAGAAAGGTGAAAGGGGGATGCAACGTGCAGAGCTGAATTCTAGCTCTGTTGTTCACAATCCATTGGAGTTGTCTATGAGAAAAGTAACCGATATATCAGAGGGAGAGCGAGCAAGGTCCGTTGGGGTATTTGAGGAGAATGGAGACAACGAGGAATCCCTGACGGGGATTACATTTGGCTGTGTCAATGTACAGTCACAGTCGTCAGTGGATGCCTGTGTAGCTTCCACTGTTGTGAATATTGGTTTGCAACAGGGCGAGAACAGTGCAGGGGCACGACCAAAAGAATATAAAGGGAAGCAGCATTTTTTGGAAATGCTTCCAGCCCCCCTGAAGAAGAAGGGGGCATGGAAGAGATCTCTAAGCGAAGATCCAAATGTGGAAAAGAAAAGGAAGTTGCTGGACTGACTTGTCATTTGGATTCTGGTATTATTTATAATTTATCTAGTTATATTTTGAATGAAGATGAAATATTTGTCCTTAACAAAGGATTAACCTTTGTACCAAGTAATGGCAGTATATATAGTGAAGTTTTAATGGATGTTATTTTATTTTGTCGAAATATAGCTTTGAGGAGAATGTATGGTATGAGTGATAGTAATTTTGTAGTTTTAAAAAAACCCAGCACTTTTATACCACCGCTGACACCCACACTGAACCTTTTTATAAGAGGATGTGAGAAAGACCTTATTAAGTATTTTATGGAGGGTGAGAAGAGTAAGTTTTACAATCTAACACAGTCACAAAGGGCAGCTTTGAAGGGGCTGAGTGACAATGTTGACCTTACTATCAAAACAGCTGACAAAGGTGGGGCGGTAATGATACTTGATACTGGGTGGTACAATGATAAATTAAAGGAAATCTGCTCACAGTTATCCAGAATGATTATGGTTTGACCATGATAGGAGCCCTACTCTTGGACTTGGGTATAGATGTTGATAGGGTCGATTTAATAAAACAGCTTCTAACATTAGTCCTGGAGAATAATGTTTTCCTAGGTGTAGACTCCATATATAGACAAGCGCAGGGGGGTGCTATGGGAACCCCCTGCGCTAACTCTTATGCAAACCTTGTCCTTTCACAATGGGAAAGGACTCATATTTTATTGAATGAGTATTGGAAATGTCATCTTAAAATGTATGTCCGGTTTGTAGATGACATTTTTATTTTATGGGATGGAAGTTTGGAGTTGTTACAACAATTTCTGGAGTACTTACATTCTACAACCACATTTTTTAGATTTAGTCTGAAAGCATCTACTGATAGTATAGATTTTTTGGATGTTAATGTAGTGCAGGAAATGAATGGTTTTACATCTAAGCTATACAGAAAAGATTGCTGGAAAAACACACTACTTGCACGTGACAGTATGCATCCAAACTATACTTATTCAAATATAGTGAAAGGGCGGGTCAGTAGAGCCTCCAGGATATGTCTTAAGGATGAAGATTATGAAAAAGAGCTTGACACACTTCAAGGATGCCTGGAAGTGAGGGGCTACAAAAAAGAGAAAGTGACCAGAATTATTGATAATAGTAGGGAGTTAAGGGTGAGTAGACATAAACTATGGTTGAGGTGTAATACAGGAGTGACAGACAAAACAGTTACTCCTAAAGCTCCTAAAGGTCCCCTTATGACTTTAACCTATAGTAGTAATATAGGTGACATTTGTAACATCATACGTCAGAACTGGAATATTCTGACCAGTGATGGGGACCTGGTGAATATAATAGGGTCAAGACCTGACTTTGGTTATAGGAAAAACAAGTGCTTGAAAGACCTGTTGTGTAGAGATAGATCCGTCAACAAGAAGTCTGTATCATTGATAACTGCAGGCACTTCCCCATGTGGGAACTGTAAAGCATGTGAGAATATTAATAAGAAGACGATATTTGAACATCCAGTGACTTATAAACAATATGTTTTTAAAGGGAGGGCAACATGTCGTTCTAAAAATATAGTTTATTTGGCAGAGTGTAATCAGTGCTCCTCTTTTTATGTAGGTATGACTAACCAAATGTTTAAAAATAGGATTTTACAGCATATGTTTTGTATAAGACATGGTGATATACATAATGCTTTAAGTAGACATGTAACAGATTTCCCTACACATGGATTTGTGTTTAGAGTGATTGTGAATGTTTACTTAACCAACAGAGGGGGCGATATTAAACATTTAACAGAGCTGGCTGAATCCAAATGGATTATAGAGCTCATGGCCAATCACAAACCTGGTTTGAATGATGTTATACCAGTGAAACCTGTTCTTCAAAAAAGGCGGGTATTTTATTGAATTTGAATTTTTAATGAATGTGGTTGGTTGTTTGGTATTTTAAAAAGGGTGTAGTTGCTTTTTACTGTTATCTGATGAAGGGATACTTCCCGAAAGCGCTTATCCTGTGTTTTATGGAATAAAAGGTTTTGAAGGAAAGCAGTGTCCAGCAGTGTTCTTCTCTTTTTATAGTTTAGAACTGGAAAAAGAAGAGAATGGTCCCATATCACAACTGAATATTTGTTAATCGGGTGTATATTTTATCCAAGACAAAATGTCATACAGAATGCTGTGTCTTTTTTGTAAGAGTGTGTGTCTAGGATAGCTATTGCAGTATTGTTCTTATAGCAGAATCTGGGAGGTAAAAGGCAGGAGAGACTTTTTCCCCATTTACACCTCATATCATTCAGTAACATTATTGATCTAAGAATGCCTATGGTTTCATGTTGCCTTTTATTTTTTTATTTTTTTATTTTTTTAGCACCAAATGCACTAAAGCATGCAGTGATTTTCTCTGTTCTTGATATTCATCAGGAATTAATTAATTAATTGATCATGAATGTCAAACAGGTCACATGTTCCATTACTGGAAAAGCTCATTCAGATTCTGCCCTAGATTGTTGTCTGTAGTCTCCAAACAGGCTTCATGCCTCACAAATGCTGAAAGGCAACTGTCATCCCTCTGCAAAATGGGCAATCTATGGATCCTGAAAACTACAGATCTCACTAGCTTCATATGCAAAGCCATTGAAAGAATTATAATGGACATGATCAATAATGACAAAGGAAAACACCAGACATTAGACCCAATCCAGTTTGGTTTGATCAAGAGCAGGTCATGCACACCAAACCTAGTGGACTTCTTTGAGAAGGTCATCAAAATAATAGATGAGGTTCAAACAGTTCAAACTGCCTACCTTGACCTGGTTAAGGCATTTGACACAATACCCCACTTAGGCTTTGTTGACAAAGTCAAGGGATTAGATATACACCATCATGTCACCCTATGAATGGCCAGCTGGATCACAGACAGTACTCAATATATAAGAATTGAGGAATCCACTTCTACAAAGAGGATGATTACAAATTTGGAGCAGTCATCGAATCCCCCACTGACACTAGTGTTCTTCAAGAATGGCACATGTATACAAAAAACTGGTGCAAGAGCCATAGTCAAAAACTCAATATCAAGAAATGCATAATAGTATCTTTGGGAAGTTGGCTGCCCCTGGTAACTACCTTATTGAAAACACATCCCAAGAGTCGACCCAGTGGTCAGGGACTTGGGGACACATGTAGACAGTAACATGGCCTTCAACCATCATGAGTCTATGAGAGTGAGGAAAATATTTTATTTTGTGCAACTTTTATGCAAAGGTATGGTATGTAGGTCCAAGTAAGTCATTGTTTCACTGTATATGGCACTCATCAGACCTATCACTGCATACAATGACCCTTTGGTATTTAGCTAATCAAGCACATCAACAATTGTAATGTCCACAGAGTTTCCTCTCTAAAAGAATACGGGGTGTAAATAACATGTCCTATGCTGACTGACTGAATGTCCTATCTCTGTATTTTATCTGCTACAGGCTTTGAGGAAAGATCTATGCCTAGCATGCAAGGCATCTTCAGACCAAACATTGATGGACCTCCTGCATATCTGCAAAGGGAACAGCACCAGAATTACCTATTCCCAGGGGCGGCTCGTCCTATCGGAATGCCGGACTGCAGCCCTCCCACCTAGAAAATAACAAAAAAAAAAATCTGTAAAACATAAAAACAAAGATTGCCTTTACCAGCAGTCCTGATATGGACACAGAGGTAACAAAGGTACTGAGCAATCATTGCTGTGAGGTACCAGGAATCTGTGTGGTGACGACCGCACAGAACAGAGGAGCTCCGGACTGCTTCAGCCGCAGTCAGGACCAATGAGGAGGACTGAGCTGCTATCGTGGGACGTTTTCAGTGCACGGGCTTCGGGTAGGTGTTTGGATTGTGGGCTTGCTTGTTGTTCAGTCGCTGGATCAAAGGCTTCATGGATCGGTCTGTTTGTTCGGTTGCTTGGATCAGTCTGTGGCTTGCTTGCTGTTCGGGTGGTCGCTGGGCTTGGTCTCGCAGATCAGTCCGGTTGCTGAGCTTACTTGGATCAGTCAGTCTGTGGCTTGCTGTTTGGTCAGTCAAGGGCTGTGTGTTGGTCGCTGGGCTTGGTCTCGCGGATCAGTCAGTCGGTGGCTTGCTGTTTGGTCGGTCAGGTAGGTGAAGGGTTGTGTGTTGGTCACTGGGCTAGGTGTGTGTGTGTGTGTGTGTGTGTGTGTGTGTGTGTGTGTGTGTGTGTGTGTGTGTGTGTGTGTGTGTGAAATGCCCCAGTTACTATATACTGGTGGCTGGAGAGAGCAAATGGCGGTGGGTAGAGATACTCAGGCTTGAACCCTGTACCTTGTATGCAGGTGTTAAGGACCTGAATTCCCTACCCACTACCATTTGTAAAAAAAATTGCAGATTTTTGCCGCATATCTGATCTGTTCCTTATAATATCTGTGGTTTCTAAATACTGCAATGCTTGATATTTGATGGTGCAGTGGTAGCATTGTTGCCTCACAGCTGCAGGTTCTCAGGTTTGATTTTTGGCTGGGGCGCCTTCTGTGTGGGGCCTGCATCTTCTCCCTGTGTTTGTGTGGGTTTGCTTTTGTGTCCTCCTATGTTACAAAGACATGTCTGCATTATTTCTTCCTGGGCCTCTGCTGAAAATTGTTTTTTTGTTCCAAGACAGATTTTCCTGATTAACAAATGTTAAATAAAATTGACAGGCATTTGAATTTCAGACTTCAGGTTTCTGAATGTTTAATTCCTTGCATATTTGATGGTGCAGTGGTAGCATTGTTGCCTTGCAGCTATAGGTTTTCTGGTTTGATTCTTGGCTGGGGTTCCTTCTGTGTGGAGTCTGCATCTCATCCCTGTGTTTGTGTGGATTTGCTCTGGTGTCCTGCCATTTTACAAAGACATGTGTCTGCAGTATTTCTCCCTGGGCCTTTGCTGAAAATTGTTTCTGTTCTGTCAGAAGTAAAATTTACATTGAATTTCAGACTTTATATTCTTCAGAAAATGCATAGTAACACAATCTTTTATGCAACCTTTTATTTTAGCAATTTTCTAAGATGAATATTTGAAATGTGTCCTTATTTTTGGGACTGTATTACCCCATTATTGGCTTTGTTCATTTTTTTTGTGCTAAGGTTGACAGCTATGGCAAGAACTGAATTCACTGAATATGTTTGAGGGCTGTATTCCCTCATTACTGGGTTTGTCCAGGTGTTTTGTGCTAAGAGGTTGACTGCTATGGTGAGAACTGAATTCATTAAATGATAGCCATTTAAGTTTCAGTCTTCCTCTCTTTCACAAAGCAGCCGATTTGGCGTAGTGGTATGTTGCTCTGACTGTTTTGCACAGGGACATTGGTAGTAAAATGTATGATAGTAACACAGCATTTTTCTTTCACAAAGCAGCTGATTTGGCATAGTGGTATGTTGTTCTGACTCTTTTGCACAGGGACCTTGGCAGTAAAATGTATGGTGGTAACACAGCATTTTATTCTAGCAACTTTCCAAGATTATACAAGCAATGTTTAATGTGTCCCTGGTTTTTGGCCTTTTCATCCCCCCAATAAATTTGGCTTTTTCCAGATTTCTTGTGCTGCAAAGTTGAGATGCAGTTGAGTATTGAGTAGATTTTACAAGGAGCTGAGAGCTGCAGGGGAAGAGAAGTTTAGTGCTGCTTATGCTAAGTCAGCTTGCATTGTTAATAGCACAACAGGTTGTGTACTTGCTTTTGATGCAGAAGGTTGTTGGTTCTACTCCCACAAGGGGTGAATGCTGCCGTACTGAAAAAGTTAAGATACTAACTATGAGCCTGTTATCAGTTTGACATCCATTTCCTATTGCAATATTACTAGCTTATCATTTTTAATGTAATATAGGCAATTTATTCCTCAGGGGCATCAGATGCTTTATTTTTCGATGAAACCATGAAATATAAAGGTATTTGCTAGCAGCAACCTCTTCATTAGTTGCAGATTTATTTAATGTGGAATTATTTAGATGACTTTTTTACTTCAGAGATTGTGCCTATTTACTGATAATGGTGGACTGTAGAATTGTGCATATCTACTGATAATGGTGGACTGTAGAATTGTGCATATTTACTGATAATGGTGGACTGTAGAAGTTTGAGTAGACTTATGATGGAAATGTTCAGAACTGGGCAGTTTTGTCATTATTGGTGCATGCATTTTGTTTCATTGTTTACTTGAAAAATGTTCAAAACAATAGGAAGGTGTATCAAAGAGCACATGTATGTTTCATATGCAAGGGGCCTATGATTTGAAAACAGCCCAGAATTAATCTTTATCTGCCACTGGTAAAATGTATTTTCTTTGAATGTGGGTTTCAATGCTGTTTCAATGAATGTGAGTTTCAAGGGCAGAGAAGTTTTAATGCTAAGTTTGTTTAGCAGATGTCTTAGTGTTTGTGCTGTAAAATGCAAAATAAAACTTTCAAATGAAGTCCAAATCATCATATAAGTAAATCAGTATGCACATTAGTGTTTATGGTAAATGGAGTGAAATAGCCAAGTAATGGATCATTGGAATGGCTGCAGGGGGAGGCTCCATGATTTTGTGAGGGGGAAGGGCAGCAATCTTAAAGACAGCTCCAGCTGAACTATACCTCCCAACTGTCCAGATTTTCAAAGAATGAATAGATTTTTGCTTCTTATTTTTGGTTTGTTCCTCATAAAATTTGTGGTTTTCTGGCAAAATCATTTAGGAATTAAGTCACTAAATAATGACACACTGAGTTTCATACTTCATAACTTTCAGAAAAATGCATGCTAAAGTAAGACCTGTTGTTCTATCAACTGTCTCAGTTTATATTAGAGCAATTTTTAGTACTGTTTATATGTTCCCCCAATATATTTGGCCTTGTCCAGATTTACTGCATTAACAGGTTGAGAGGTACATGCAAATAAATTGCTTTATAGAATTAGGCATAGCCAAACCTCTCAACTGTCCCTGATTTTGGCTCAAAATGTTGCTGTTCCCCTAATAATCTGTCCGCAAAATAGCAATTTTGGAAGAAAACTTGGAGGGTTTACAATTAAGAAATAACTGTAATAATCAGAGTTATAGATTACTTTTATTTCAGAAATGCATGTAGATTCTTTTATTTTGTCAGCTGCTGAAGTTAGCATTATTAAAAAAGTGCCCCTTCTTTGACAGGTTCCCAGCTGTATTGTGTGGCTATTTTATATTTTTACATCACATTTTTGGTTAATTTTTCATAAAATTGTGTTTTTTTTGGGCAAATTAGTGACAAATCATTAAAGACTGAAGTTAGAAAATAATGACAGACATTTGAGTTTCAGATTTCATACCATTCAGAAAATTCATACTAATGCAAGACCTATTCTATTATATTTCTAAGTTTATAAGAGCAATATTTAAAAAAAATTGTCCTTATTTTTGGGCCTTTGTCTCACTTCTTTGTATGGCTTTGTCCAGATTTCTTGCTCTGAGGTTGAGAGTTATGACAAAAGTGTCAGGGCCATCACAGTCAGCCAGAGACATTTCAAATTGTGGCAAGGCAAGGAGTAGTTATGTAGTGTAAATGTGCAGAGTACCCCCCCACCCCCCATCCAAGGTAGACACAAGTACTAGAGTGGCTTTTCATCTGTCCTTGATTTTTGCAGAGTGGTCTGGTTTCTGTCATATTTTTTGTACTGTTGATTTATGCTGATTACTCAAAGTGCCTGTTGCTCTGTGTTTAAGTAGCAATACTTTAAAGACCATCATCAGGTAAGCTTGGCTGAAATCGTAAGATGCAAGTAAGCTTTAATAAGCATACTGTTAAAGAATTGCCAACATTGAAAGCCTTTCTGTTGTTGCCATGTAGAGAATACTTAACTAGATAATGTATAGGCCTCGAGTATTGAAATGCATATGATAGTATTTGTAATAAAGGACAGGATTACATTATTTTAAGAAGCTCATTACACTTGGAGACTTCCAGTCATCTCTGCAGGCTTTGCCCGTAAACTAAACAGAATGCCAATCGTGTGGTCCATAACCTGTACAGTAATCCTTTTAAGCAATATATCTTGAGCTTATTTTTCTTATTTGCTTTTCATTTTTTACTTTGATCATGTTTTCCCCATGAAACAATTAGATAGTTGTCAGGCAGCAGGTCTTTTTTTGGATAAGAAACATTTTTACAAGTGGGGGCATCAGAGATTTCTACTTTCAGCATGTTACTTGGTACTTTAATAAAGCTGAATATAAATTATAATTAGAACTGCAGTGCAAGAAGTGGTTTGAGTTGAGTGCTGCTTGTTTTTCTTATACTTGATTTTGACTGGCATTCCATTAATGTATTTAAAAAGTAATTTATTTTTTCATGCCTCACAACCTTTTTGTTTCCATCTAGATATTAAGCAAGCTGTCATGCAGCCAATGCATTGAAATATGTTTATTCTTCTGCACTTCATTTTGTCTTGATTGGACTCTCATAATGATGGTTTGGCACCCAGGGCAGTGTATTTAGTTAGTTTTTGTGGTTTTGAGCATACCTCCTCCCCTTTCTAATTGGCCACACCCCTTCCCATTGACCCCACCCATTCAGCTGTCTCCTGCAGCCCCCCTTTGATTTGAAGTCACCAGCCGCCACTGCCTATTCCAAAGACTTAAACCTTGACTGCATATAAATATGACCTGCAGGAGAGCCAGATATGTATTCCAGAGACTACCCCTTCTTAAGAAAAGGCTCCCAATGCATTTGAAGCAGAGTTCCACTAACTCAATTCAAGTGTAACATGGACGACTGTTTGAGAAACTGAAAATTCTCCCCTGGTTTGGCATCAATGTCTGTAATGGAAACAGGAACCCTGTAAAAGGTTCATCTCCCAGGCCTCTGCTTGCAAAACTTTCATCTTCAAAGCCCCTTCTTACATTACCAAGGGTACAAGAACATGTTCAGAGATTTGAGATGCATGGCTAGGCTTAAAAGGTGCAGTGTTTGCTGTCCTAGTGTACACCTTTGAACATATGTAAAGGTCTATTGTCATTCACCTACATCTTGCTAAAAATAAGTAGAATAAACATCTAGCTCTTATGTTCTTATTTGCAAAGGTGAAATCTTGGGAATTTCCAAGAAATAGGCATGCCTTGTGTAAACATGAGATAGTGATAATGAAGTAGAGCTTAAGGCATTACTGTTACAAGAAGTGAGAAGAGAAAGAAGATGAAACGTAGCATAATGATAAAGAAATAGCTTTAATAGGTCAGATGGAGTGGGGAAATTAGAATGGGTTATAAAAAGACAAATTAAAAGGTATCAGTGTAAGAAAGGACCAGCTATCCTAGACTATTGAATATAGAACTAAGCATTCTTTTTCTCAAAAGCAGAAAAGTGAGGACATTGTGACATTACTGTTATTGTCAAATTCGCCTGTGACTGGTTAATTTAATGCATATATTTTGATAAATATGTCCAATGTTTGTTTTGCATCTGTTAAAGCTGATGTTCTGAACAATAAAAACTGTTCAAAAAGTCAGTGGCAAGGATCATTTTTGGGCCTGTGAAGAACTGTTTTTGTTTCTTAAAATTCAAGTGATAAAAGGTACTGCTGCTTCTCTCACTTAAACAGAAGGCAGCCTGACCTAGGATTCCTCACACAGCAAAGCACAGAATATTAATTCTTCAAACTAATTTCTGAAAGGATTAAGCAGTACAGAAATAGTACTTGACATCCTTAATTCCGGTTATGGATAACCTCAGTGTTCAGGCAATATTAGCAATACTGCCATCTTAGTCACTGTAGAATATATTAACCACACAGATCCTTGCTAGTGTCACTTGCCATATAGGTTCATAGGTTCATAGGTTGGTACTAGGCTATCAGCCCTAGGGCCTATACAAGCCTAGCCATAACAATTCGCTGGCTATTTTTTCCCACACTATTTACTTCCCCTGACCCCTGTCTACCTGATGTGATTCCTGGGGTGAATTTCCTTTCTCCCATCCAATCTTCAAGGTTCCTTTTGAAGAGGGCCAAAGAGGCACTCTGCTTCACATGTATGGGCAATCTATTCCACAGTCTGGAGAGTATCTGGGTCAGGAACCTATCCCTCCAGCAGGTTTTGTTTATTGTGATGACAAGGTTTAGATCCCTGGAGTGTGTGGCTCTGAGGGATTGGGATTTCTTTAAGTGTAGCATGTCCAACAGCTCTGGGTTTGACATGGCCTTGTATGTTAAGCAGAGATCGCCTCTGAGTAGATGATATGCGACAGAGAATAGCTGGAGTTTTTTAAGGCGGTCAACATAGGGAATCTGCTTTAGGCCTGTGATTTTTTTAGTGAGGTATTTCTGTGTCCTTTCCAGTTGTTGCAGATGTCTTGAGTGGTACATACCAAATGGGGCATTGTATTCTATAATGGGTCTAATGAGGGATGAGTACAGTGGGACAATGACCTCCTTTTTTCTGGATGAAAAGCCCTTAGTGATGAGGTGTGCCACATAGAAGGATTTCCTGATTGTTGTGGCGATGTGGTTATCACAGGTGAGACCACTGCCCACCTGTGTCTCTAAGTCTCTTATCATACTTTCGGTGTTTAGTGTACTGCCACCTATATGGTAATTCATGGATAAGTGTTTTTTCCCAAAGGGGATAACTATACATTTCTTGGCATTGAGCTTGAGCCCATGGCTCTGGCACCAAGCATCTGTTTCTGTAAGGTCCTTTTGTAGAGTATCCACATCATTTGGGAATTCAATAATGGATCCCAGTTTGCAGTCATCTGTGAACTTTGTTATCCAGAGTCCCTTAGTGTTGGCCTGTACTTCAGAGAAGTAGATGCCAAACAAGAGCCGTACCAGGACTGAACCCTGAGGTACTCCACTTGTCACTTGTCTGGAGCTGGATTTGGAGTCGGCTACTTTTACAGTGTGGGTTCTATCAGTAAGCCAGTTAGCAACCCATTGGGTGACATAGGGATTAATGCCCAGCTTAGTAAGTTTATCTATGATTCCAGAGTGGGGGATGGTGTCAAAAGCCTTGGCAAGGTCTAGATAGGCTGTGTGGACCACCTTATCCTTGTCCATGGCTCTGGAGACTGATTCGAAGAAGTCAATCAGGTTCAGGAGACAAGATCGGCCCTTCACAAACCCAAACTGGGTGGGGTCCAGTGTTTGAAGGTTGCCAATGTCTTTGTTTATAAGTTCCATGATAATACGCTCCATGGCCTTGCAGATAAGTCTTGTCAGACTGATGGGACGGTAGTTTCCGGGATCTAAGGTGGATCCCCCTTGTGGAGTGGGATAACTGTAGCTCTGCGCCACTCAGTGGGCATGAAACCTGAGGTGAGGCTATGATTAAACATGACACTTAGGTGAGGTGCCAGTTCATATTGTAGTTCATGTAGTACACAGCCCAGGATGTCATCTGGTCCCATGGATGCTGTATTCTTAGCTTTGAAGAGTACGTTTTTTACCTGTGTGGCCATTATTACCGGAATTTGGCAATCTTCCGGTATTGAGATGGGCCATTTAGGGGGTGAGAGGGGGGTGAAGTTGGCACTGAATCGATCTGCCAGGATATTGGCAATATACTTGGGATCAGTATATTTAATGCCATTCTGTTTTAGCTTAGAGCAAATCTGAGCATTGCCATTTAGATTCTTAACATAGTTATATAATGCCTTGTAGTTGTCTTTGGAATCTTTGGCAATTTTATTTTCGTAACTAGCTTTGGAGGATTTTATGAGGGATCTCAGTTTCTTACTGAGGCTGGTTAGGAAGTTTTTTGCATCCTGGGATTTTCCTCTTTTCTGCAACAGTTTCTTCCTTTTGTTGTAAAGTTTGTTTATGGCAGGGGACCACCAGATTGGCTTCCTTTTTTTGGATGAGAGCATCTTGGTTCTATTTGGGATGGCATAATTCATGCATGAGTGGATCAAACAGAGAGAGAGAGAAACAGTCATGGAAAAGACAGCTTTGACACGTAAAGCAGAGTCTCTAGTTGTCTGTGGTGACGTCTTTATCTTAAATCAAATGCCATTATGCATTCCTTAGCAGAATAAATACATTCAAGATTACTAGACAAGTGAGTTTTCCTGGAATAATCCAATATTTCCAATAACGTTAGGTAGTATAAACAACTGGAAAAGATTATTAAAAGAAAATAGTGCTCAAATGAAAGTAACTGATTGGTGAGTATGGTAGATATTATTCTCGGATATTGATAAAGGACCTGTACAGCAAAAGAGGACATACATTTTTGTTGTGCTCCAATGACTTTTAGGCTGAATTTGATTAATTGAAAATGTTAATATACAAGACAAGTAAGAGTGGCAAAAGCACTGGATTTTGAACCGTTTGAGTAGATGGTGATGGCTATGGAAAAGAGATGGATTTATCTATGGACTCATCCTTTGGTGACCAGAATGTCTATCTCATAATACTCCATTTTCACTGAAGGAAAGCTTCAGCAGATAAGGTGACAATTCAGAAACAACATAATCAGAATCAGAATCACATTTCTTGGCCAAGTATGCATGCATACAAGGAATTTGACTCCAGTTTCAGTGACTCTCCAAGTATGAATCAAATAAACAACATACCTACAGCAATTAACACAACAAATGACATACACGCAACTATTAAGAAAAAGACAAAAAAGTAAATATACATAAACATATACATATACATACAAGGTGTAAAGTGCAACTCAGTGCAAAAAATACTAAAAGAAACTCTGAAAGAAACAAGTATTAACAATATATAAACAAAACTGCAGAATCATTGGAGGCTTGGGAAAAAGAATACCCAAACCTAATAAGCTGAGTTAACCATTTTTGAACTTGATGCCCTGTGGAAAAAGCTGTTCTTATATCTGCTTGTTTTGGTGCATATTAATCTATAACATCTGGCTGATGATAATAGTTCAAAAAGATGGTGGCCTGGATGTGAAGAGTTGGTGATGATTTTCCCTGCCCTTTTCATGACTCTGGAATAGTACAGGTCCTGTAAGGAGGACACACTAGTATCAGTGATATTTTAGGCAGATCTGACTATTCGATGTGACCTATTTTTGTCATGATAAGACAGAGATCCAAACCACACTGTTATGGATGAGCTGAGAATAGACTCAGTGACTGCTGTATAGAACTGTATCAACCGTTCCTGAGAGAAGCTGAACTTCCTCAGCTTTCGCAGAAAGTATATTCACTGTTGTGCCTTTTTTTATGGTGAACCCTACATTGTTCTCCCACTTCAAGTCCCAGGAGATTATAGATCCCAAAAGCTTGAAGTATTCCACAACTGACACAACAGTATTAAATATAAAGAGGGGAATAATATTGTAGTACTACCCCTAAAGTCCACTGTCATCTCCACACTTTTAAGAGTGTTCAGCTCCAGATTATTCTGACTACACCAAAGGACCAGCACCTTGACCTCCCATCTATATGCACACTCCTCACCATTCCTGATGAGCCCAATGACAGTTGTATCATCCGCATATTTAATAAGTTTGACAGAGGGGTCCCAAGAGGTGCAGCCATTAGTGTAGAGAGAGAATAGCAGTGGGGATAGCAAATATCCCTGTGGGGCACCTGTATTGATCATGTAATAGGTAGATGTAAATTTTCTCACTTTCACCTGCTGTTTCCTATTGGTTAGAAAACTGGTGATCCAATGACAGTGGAAGCAGGAAAAGAAAGCTAATACACCAACATCACACAATGCTGGATTCATAAAGTTTACCACAAAGTGTGCACTATGTCTACACTTTGTGTGCAATTTTTAAATTCAAGAACAGTCCTACCACAATGCTTGTGCTGTCTATTCACTCAGAAAGGTTACACTAAGTGTACATATAATGGTAACCTTTATGAGTCTGGCCCATATTTTTTACAAAAACTTATAATCAGCAAGATGGCAGCATGTTGGAAACTACTTATTTAACATAGAAACGAATGTAAACTATAAATTGGATTCAAACTCTGCATCACCTGCCTTCTTTCTCTAAACTCACTACACCTAGCACTTTGTGCCATGAAGAAAGTTGCTGACATGGCATAGATATCTACTAAATCATGTAATATAATGTGAACTTGTTGAAGAAACAACAAAGTTCACTTTGGAAACACTGCAAATTGTGGTTTGGATTAACATGCACACACACGTGAGCATGCATGTGTACATACACACACACACACACACACACACACACACATATATATATATATATATATATATATATATATATATATATATATATATATATATATATATATATATATATATAAAATACATATATACATATACATACAAGTCCTCAAACATGCTACTTGTACACAAATGTGCTTGATAGTATACATGCAGACATTTGCAACACCCAAAGAATCCAGTATAGTAAATGAAGAGGTATCTGCATTTGTACTGTAATTTGGATATGGGTAATATGATAAGAGAAACAGAAGTATATACAGAGTGAAAAGCAGTGTATACTGCCTGAGTAGCAGTACATATTACTGAAACACAGGACACTGAATGGACCAATAACTGTGTATGTAAAACTGGAAACAGAACTGGAAAGAAACATCTGGTTTGAATGGTGACAGATAAGCTGAAAAAATATACAAGAGAACTAGACAGCTATGTGTTGGTAAAATGCAGAACAGTGTGATGTTAATAGGAATAAAAAATGATAAACTGCTACTATAAGTAAATAACTGAAGGCCAGAGTGGAAAATATTTGGAATGGATGAGAAAAGTTATAGTAAGTAGACAAGGCTAAGCAAAGGAATTGTTATGGTGAAAGAGTACACAACTAGGTAATGCTTGATGTGGGGTTATATTGGCATGAGATAAGAGGGTAAGCACTCTGTCCTCATATGGAAGTTACAGAACTGAATAAGTGAATACTTTTTTACCATGTAATAAGCCCTGAAAAAGTACACTTATCATAGTCAGAAGAAATATTAATTTAATGTATAATAAAGCCAAGTAGATGTCTCCCTATTATGCTGTGGCAGACGCAGGTTGTCGAATGCATCTTTGTCGAACTGAAAAGCACGAAAAGGCAAAATAGTGAAGCGGCTTTTCAGCTAATTCTTTCCCTGGGAAAGAATTTGTTTGGCCGCTTTTGCTACTTTGCATTTTTAGTACTGTAGTGCAATCTTGGAGTTGATATATTTAAGTACGGGGGCTGTGCAGGGTGTGGGGGCAAAGCCCCCCACATTATTTAATGTTTTACAGTTTTTTTTTTGTTTTGAAAGAGCGATTTATTTCCCTTGAAAAAAAATCGCTGTTCTGAGGTTTCGACGTTGTAAGCTTTTGCTTACATGGGGTCGATTATGTGTCGTTCACTTTTCTGAGTGTGCAATATCATAATATAAACTCAAGTAGATGATGTTCCCATCAACCATGGTTGAGATCAATGTTAATTCTCATTTCAGTGCATGGGTTATTTATGATGTGTTACCAGTCATGTTGCCTCTTATGCACTTGTGGCATTATGAATAACTCAGTACAGTCTTGTTTCACTGAGACAAATCCAGACAAAACTCAAGAAAAAAATACATCTTATAGAAGTAGTTCATATTTTAATCTTAAATTTATCTGCATAATGTTTTTTGTTAGAACAGACCAGAATTGTTTTAGAGGATTTGTTTTTCACTACCAATAATTTATTCTTGCAATAAAATAAAATTTGTTTTCTCAGTCATTTCTTTAACAATTTCCCTAGTGTAATGAAAGTTGTGGAGCACAGCTCAAAATTGCCTGTAACATCTCCTAGGTAGTTTACACCTGTATGACATAGTAAATGTTAGAAAACGACAAAAGGCCAGCAATAAACGGTCCTGGAGTATAAAACAATTATAACCAATACATAAGCATGGCTTGAAATAATCCTTTATTAAACAGACCAGTTTCGGCAACAAATGCCTTCTTCAGTGTATCAAGATAATAAAAAAAGACCCGAGTATTTATAGACCCACCCCACCTATGAAATTGATGGAAAATTCCCACCAGTGAATACTAAAAGAAAAAGATGCCAAAATTTTAAACAAACTTATAATCAGAATGAATAGATGCAACCACATCTAAACAAAATATCACATATATAAAAACAAATAATGCATAAAAAAGACCCACAATATGCCCACATGTTGAACTGATGCAAATCAAAAATCCAAAAAAAAAATAAATATTAGTTTGTGTATAATTATAATACAGACATATGTCATGTATACTGTCATAACCATGAAAAACCTCACATACAAAGCCTATAAATAACAAATGAATGTTCCAACAAAAAATGTGGTTAACAAATGATGATATGTCCAAATTGGGAAATGAGTACTCCATGGAATAATCCAATAGTATTCCTTCCAATATAGATACATATAACATGTACATGTGCCTTTTGTTCTTCTCCCTTGGACCCAATATGACACATTGAGAAACTGTAAAAAATGAACATACAAGTTAATTATTGACATGTAATATGCATACACAATATTAATAAAGATCCATGAAGTCAAAAAGCATCCCCAAATCAATGTATATAAAAGAAGGAACATAGAATGTACCAACCTAAATGTTTAAATTTATAAGTAGTCATTTAATCCTGGAGGGAATAGGGCACCCAATGTGATGATCCAATGTTGTTCCTTACGAGTGAGTATCTTGTGCCATCCCTGGGGATTGCTACGATCATCCAGAATTCTATCTATAATCATAAAAGAAAATTGTGCATCAGGGTGTTTCAGAATATGCCGATACAAGGCATTAGTTTCCTTCTTAGTTTTGATATCCGATCTATGTTCATTGATGCGTGTTCTGAGTGGTCTAGAAGTTTGGCCTACATAAAAGGCTTGACACCGACAAGTTGCCAAATAGACCACCCAACTGCTGCTACAGTTACCAAATACTCTACATTGATACACCTTACTGGTATTATGGCTGGTGAATTCCTTCACTTTATTAACTTGTTTGCAGGAACCACAATGGCCACAAGGAAATGTACCCACTAATATGTCCCCTAATATAGTCAGTTGTTGTTGTATCGCTCCCCCACTTTCTATATGTTTGAAATGTGAAAATAGAGAGCCAAGTGTTTTGCCTCTCCTGTAGGAGAAACGACACTGTTGATCCAAAATTAACCTCAAATGTTCATTGGCCATCAGAATATTCCAATGTCTATTGATAATACCCTTAATAGCATTAGAGTTTCTGCCGAAGGTGGTAACAAACCGAATAGTATGCTCGGAACAGTCCCTAGTTTGAGACTGATATTGTAATAAGGTTTTTCTCTCAATGTTGTTAGTCCAACTCCAGGCATTTAGAATATCTTGATGTCTATATCCCCTATTGGCAAACCTATGATAAAGATCCAAGCTATCCCTATCAAAATCACCCTGTGTCGAGCTCAGGCGTTTAATGCGCATAAATTGAGACTTGGGGATGTTGCGGATGGTGCGGCATGGGTGCATGCTAGAAGCATGCAGCAAGGTGTTATATTGAGGGTATTTGTGATAAGTTCTCGTGTTCAATGTATGATCTGTATTTCTAGTGATGGTAACATCCAAAAAATTAATAATTTGAAGATCATATGTTACCATAAACTCAATCGCCCAAACATTCTGATTAAGGTATTCAATGAATTCCTGCAAATACCTAGCATCTGCCCGCCACACCATCCAACAATCATCCAAGTACCTGCACCAAATGTCTATTTCCACTAGATAGATATTGTGTAATGCATCATAGATCATGCATTCCTCAAAGAATGCCATGAAACGATCGGCATAAATGGGAGCAAAAGATGCTCCCATGGCCGTACCTTGCAGTTGCCAATAGCATTGCCCTTGGAAATAAAAGACATTCTTGTTAAGAACATGTTCTGTCATGCAGATAAGAAGGGTATTAAACCTAGGGGAATATAAAGCAGCCCTGTGCAACCAATATTGTAAGGCCTGTAAGCCCGCCCAGTGTGGAATACTGGTATATAATGCCTTAACATCCAATGAACACATGAGCCATCCAGGCTCAAGTTGACAATCCTGTATGATCTGTAAAAATTGAGTCGTATCCTGCAGTCTTGCCCTGACAAAACACAACAATGGTTTTAGGTATTGGATAAGAAAGGCAGATAAAGGCTCCGTCAAGGACCCAATGCCTGATACAATTGGTCTTCCTGGAGGATTTGTGATAGATTTGTGTATTTTTGGAAGCAAATACAAAATTTGCTTCTGGGAATCCTTGACAGTAAGTTGAGAAACACAATTTTTGCTTATAATGCCTTCCTCCAGGGCAAGATTGAGGAATGAGTCTATTTCATGTTTGAAATGATTAGTAGGATCATAGGCCATATTCATATAACATCTAGTGTCAGCAAGTTGTGATTGGCCCTCACTCAGATATGAACTCATATCCATCACAACCACAGCACCACCCTTATCTGCTGGAAGGATGGCAATGTTATGATTCTCCCGTAGCTCAGTGAGAGCGGTAATTTCCTGTGTTGAGAGATTTGATCCTAATATATCATATTCCCTGTGCTCAATGTGTAGGTCCCTAAGAACAAATTGCATAAAAATGGAAACGTGTCTGTTCATCGGTGGTTGAAAATCTGACTTAATAAATCTAAACTCATCAGTTCTTTGAGAGTCTCGATCTGCAAAAAATAATTTCAAATTCAAGTTACAGCAGAAGCTCATAACATCAGTTACAGTGCAATATTCATTGCAAAAAAACCCAGGAATAAAACTTAAACATTTATTAAGAAGTTGTTGTTGCTGTACAGACAAAGTTTCCTTAGACAAATTCAAAACATTTTGATTCACCCCCTGATTTAAGTTAGAAAATTCTGAATCAATCCCTCCAGGGAATTTGGCATATTGGCCACATTTGTGTTTGCGTCCACCCCTACGCCTGGGACCATGTCTAAAGGGATTGCCCTTTTGGATTTTTTTCTATGAGGTGAATCCTTGTTACTGGAACTATCATAATCGGTACAAGAAGAATCCTCCCCTGAGGCGCTAGCACTGGTTTTATCCCTATTTTTCAAAATAGACCTTGGTCTTTTTTTATAATTATTACCGGGATCATTAGATGTTGATCCAGGACTGGCACCCATAAATCTCACTATTCTATTAGAATCAAAAGGACGTCCTCTCTGATAATCCATATAGTCTCTTTTCAACTTTTTTATTTTTCTATCTTTAATAAGTAGTAATCTTTAATAACTAGTAAATGATAGTCCAATGACATTATTCATATTGTATTATAATTACTAATCCAGAAGTCGAAGCTATTTAACAACATGATACAAAATCTGGCAAAGGTACAAGTGGCAAGCAACTCAGACTACTTTGCTCATTATTTGTTCTTATATATCCACTATGTCCTATCCCCATTTCCTATCTAAATGTAGCTCTCTGTCAAGATCACAACCAGACATGCCCTGACAAAACACAACAATGGTTTTAGGTATTGGGTAAGAAAGGCAGATAAAGGCTCTGTCAAGGACCCAATGCCTGATAAAATTGGTCTTCCTGGAGGATTTGTGACATGAAATGTATACTTCCTTTCGTTGTGGTTTGTATATCAGAGCTGTCAATTGAAATGGAGCAAATAATATACCTGTATTTAGCTGTTACAACATGACAAACTCTACTTCACTATTTTATTCTCAGAACTATGTCACTTCCTAAAGGCTATTTAAAATCAAAGCAGACTTTGCTTACTTATCTTTTAGACGAAATAATGCAGTTATCCCACTGAATCAGTTTTTCATAGATCATGGGTCATGTTTACACAGTCAAAGTCTGCCTTGCATATCCAGAGCTATAGGTTATAAATAACATTCGTATTTATTGAATTTGGGAAAAAATGCTATGCATAAGTCAACAAAATTAATGTTGTCATAGAAACAAAGTATGATGTGTGCTTATAGTTTGTAATGGAATTGATTACAGTCCAGCTGTGCTTACTATACAGCTACATGGAGACCCACAGAAGTAATAATCTAATTCACTCTAAACATAGTATGAGAGTGGGATAGAATAACTATCAATAATGCTCCCTAATACTGACTAAATCAATGAATATATACACGTTTCAATACACTGTGTCTTTAAACTAGTTAAATATTTTCTGATCAGCAGCTTTGTACATCAGTAGTTCAGTTACTGGGTCTAGATGTCTGATGCAATGTAAAGAACAATCATAAGCAAAGAAAGCAAATAGAATAGGTGACGAGAAACATGGAGATTTTTCTTACATACTACATTAATGAACTATAATCTGTGTCAAGCAAACTTTAGTTTGTGGTATACAAATGACAGAGATGCACATATTTGTAAACAACTTGCTTTATGAATGTATTAGGACTGATTTCTTTATATACAGTACAATAGTGTCACATGCTGTGGTCTGTTACATGCACATTTTGCCATTAAGATAAAATATGCTAATTGGATACAAATGAAGAACAAATGGTAGATTAGGAAGTCCAGTGGATATATGCTATTATACAATGGCTTGATATTAACATTCAAAAACAAGCACGCTGATTGGTCAACCCAACTAATGTGCATGTTGTAAATCGAGCATATTCCAATGGAAAAAAAGTCTGGTTGCCTGGCCTTTCTTCTATTGATATGTACTATAGAAGATCTATTTTATTTTTTTTTTACTTTTTTTTAAAATAAACTTTCAAAAACTGGAGATTTTAAAAGAACGAGACAGATAGGACAGAGAAAAATGAAAGGATAATCAGGTATGTTATGCAAAACGAGAGAAACGTACCGTATTGTCCATTTCATTTTCTCTGTCCTGTCTCTGCCATACACTGACTGTCTCCTGATTTCTTTCTTTCTTTTTTTTAATTAGTATTGCTATACTATTGTTTGAAAAGTGGGCTGGCACATTCCTTATAACCCCATTAAGAACTAGGTGGAGCTTACATTATATTTTTTACTTCAGAAAATGTGTGCTGATTTATATACTTTTATTCTGTCAACTTTCAGTGTTTCTTGGTCGAGTATTTAAAAAAAAATATTCCTCATTTGGAACCTTTGCCCCCAATTCCATTGGTAAGAGATTGAGAGCTATGATCAGCCCTCCTTATTTCGGAAACTGTACTTTTGAGGTGTTGTTGCTTTACACCATCAGCTCAGTCAGAAATTGTAAGTGGTGAGACTTTAAGTACTGCTGTCCGATAACTCATTTTTTCTTTTACCACCTAATACGGTTTACAAAGATATTATCTGATGTAAAAATGTTACAATTATGTGCAATGTTTCTTTTTTATTGAACACTTCTGACTGTCCATCAAATAATGTACTAAACTAAAATGTTTTAAATTAAACTTAGCTTGATCAAGAGTTGTGGAACTAAATGAATCATATAAGTACAGACATTTCTTTGCATTTTTGCAATGTCTCACCTAAAGTTAAAGTTTTTTTTTTTTTTTTTGATTAAAAACAAAACAAAAAAGCAATGGAGATCTTTCTTTCTTTATTACTTCCTTTATATAGCACTGATTTATTGCGTAACTGTGGGAACAAAAGTTTCATATGTATGTGCAGTACAACAGGAAAGCTCCATGATTCTGGGAAAAAAGCAGAAGAGCGCCATGGCACTGTTACAGAAAGACATTATTTAAGAAAAGTAAGTAACACTTTTCATAAATAATGTGATTGTATAATAGCAATAACCCATGGCTGGGTGTGGGTAATGTTGGATTTACCCACGGTTGTAACCAAATTATGCCAACAGTGAGTAAATCCAGCATTACCCACACCCAGCTCTGGGTTATTACTATAATCTAACAGATCTATATACTCAGATCACTAAGTAGCCATATACTAGTCTGTCCACAGTAAACCATAGTTCCTTTATGGAAGTGATCGTCCCTCTCCCACATATGTGGAGAGCAACCTCCCATACCCCAACTTAATATTAAATGCAGCTCTCCCTTTTCTACATACACTGAAACATTTACTAATATATTATAATGTGTTCAAAGAAAACTAAGTAACATATTACTGCATTGAAAGGCTTATGTTTTCTCAGATATATATATATATATATATATATATATATATATATATATATATATATATATATATATATATATATATATTTAGTGTTCCTATTACGTTATCGAAGTTCTGAGACTTCGCCATGAGGTAGAACCCTTATGTTCGAAGTGTCAGAACTTCGATAACGGTAAAAAAAAACAAAAAACAAAGAATAAAGTATTGCAAGCAGGGGGGTAAGCCCATCTGCACCCCCCACATCCCCTGCTATTTAAATATACCAACTCCAAAACCGCATTACAGTATGGTAAAGGGAAATCTTCTTGCTTGCAACAGTTAGGTAGGTTTTAGGTTTTGTGTTTTTTTTATTTTTTTAAGTTCAAATTCTTGAAACTTCGAACATCTGAGTTCGATGTTCTCAGGTTCAAAGTTTCAAGGATTCGACAACGTAATAGGAACCTATATATATATATATATATATATATATATATATATATATATATATATATATATATATATACACATATACACACAGAGAGAAAGGTATCTATAGTTTATATTATCACTTAAAAATAATCAGATATTAAACTCTTGAAGTCAGATATTCTTTGTTCTATGTATATTTTATTTTAAATGTTAATTTTAAGGAAAACTGAATATAATGGATTAAAGAAAGAGAGTTAAGTTTGACCTAGAGCCAAATTATAGATGAAATACACTTAGTGAAATCCGTAATGCATGAATAAATAACTTTATCCAGTTCAAAATGTAGTGTTTAACTCAATCTATGTCCCTATCTCACAAAGGGTAAACATAAATATAATATCTTTGTGTCTTTATTCCACAGAGGTGATATAGCCAAGAACATAGGATGAAGCATTTAAGAAGCTACATGCAACTTATTCCAAGGTCATAGTACCTCAGGGTAGGTTACATTATATCTGGTGAACTTTCATAGCACCTCAGGGTAGTTTACACTAACTTAATTCTAGTAACAAATAATGCCCTGAGACAGAGGATTCAGCAAATTGTGCCTCAATGAATTTTTGCAGTTCAGCAAATCAATGCACAGCAATTTTCTATCCAGTACTTTATCATCCACAAAAAGATTATGCTCCCATATTGATGTCTTCATTAACTTAGAACTGAAAACAGTGTCCTCACTGTAAGCATTAAAGCAGTGGTAATAATAAAAATAATTTAAAAGGATAAGGGAAACTTGTTGGCTACTTTGACAAAGTGAAATGTTAAAAATCATAGCACAGAGTTTCACATATTTCTTGAGCAGATGTTTAGCAGTGCACATCTGAATACAGAAGAATGAGCTGTGCATTATTTATTTATTTATGTTTGTTTACTGGGATAGTGCACTGATCAACATCGACCAATTTTGGGCTCAGAATGGGTGAAATACAAAAGAAAATACAGAAATGTAAGCAATAACAGTGTAGTTTGGACTAATTACAGAGAAAAAAAAATGTGTACATACATCACAGTGAACAAGAACAGTGCAATGTGCAATCAAGCAGAATGTAATGTGCAATATATACATTAGTTTCTAAAGTGAAACTTAGTATTTAGTAAAATATTAGTTTGGCATTGTTGGCTTAGACTATTATGTCGCATATTATTTTGACATACTTATAATATTTACTCATCCTGCAGAATGAGTCATTTCTTAACAATTACATACAAATTGTAGTTTCTGCCATTTTGTGAGTGACTCTGAAAGCCGAATAATGATAATGATTCAAGTGCATTAATAGTCTTTGTTGTACATGTAGAAAGTACAGTCTAATTGGCGGCCCACTGACACCTACTACTAACAAATAGCTATGTATACAGTAGAAATTTGAAAGAATATACTGAAAAATAAGACAGAAAATGTACTTTTTTTACTGTGGACTGAATATTTCTTGTGAGTAAATATAGTCGGGGGCACTGTATGGAATACATTAAAGTCCACAGGCCTTAGGGTAGAACTGGATGTGCTGTGAAGTACATATGCGTCACATTTACTAAAAGTGGAGTTAGTACATGGATCAAACCCACAATACGTATAGTCAAAGAAATCCCCTTAATCTCATCAAGCAAACCATAAAACAGATGCACACACATTTTGTGGGATAAAGATGAAGACAATTTTAATGATCAGTTATTGTCAGTGAAGACAACTATTGGTAAGTATTCATGTAATGTCTTGACAGGTATATAGGTCCTCACTTGTGGTGATATGTGTGTGTGTGTGTGTGTGTGTGTGTGTGTGTGTGTGTGTGTGTGTGTGTGTGTGTGTGTGTGTGTGTGTGTGTGTGTGTGTGTGTGTGTGTGTGCATGCGCGCATGTGTGTGCGTGTGTGTGTGTATGTGTATGGGTCTACTATACATGGTCGACATTTCAGAATGTCGAAGACCATATGGCCGAGACCATATGATCGACATTCAAAATGTCGACCATGAAATAAAAAAAAAAAAAAAAAACACAACAACAACTTACATTCACACTGCTAGCAGGGGGGCTATGCCAACCTGCACACCCCATGGGGGGCTCTCCCCCCCACCCCCTGTAACTTAAATATACCAACTCCAAGATTGCACTACAGTGTGGAAGATGGAAATCTTTCCATTCCACACTGTATGGAGATGCCAGTTCTGCATGGTCGACATTTCAAATGTTGATCATATGGTCTCGGCCATATAGTCTTTGACATTCTGAAATGTCGACCATGTGTAGTGGACCCATGTGTATGTATGTGTGTATGTATATATATATATATATATATATATATATATATATATATATATATATATATATATATATATAAGAATTAATGACAGACTCATGGCCACAGCAGGGTTGTGATAATTAGGAAAACAGTGCATTCAGACAGCAGTTGCAGGACCTACTAGATAAAGCAGGACAGTATGAATTGGTTTTGATAATGGGTGACTTGAATGCACATATCGGGACACAGAACAGGATATGAAAACTGCCTGGGTCCACATGGGTGTGGCAACAGGAATAAAGAAGGAGAAGCCATTCTAGACTTATGTCTGGCAAATGGCTTGATAGTAGCCAATGCATGGTTCAGAAAGAGAGTCACAAGATTGCATAAAAGAGTAGCCAACATGCAACTCAGGTAGACTTCCACCTAGTAAGGAAAAGGTACTGGAGTAGAATCCCTGATTGCAAAGTCATCCCCAGTGAAACAGTCATCCCAAAGGTTAAACCACTGGTTGCCACAATCAGTTGTAAGCAGTGGTCAAAGAAGGCTGTAAGGTCAACAGATACCAGGCTGAAGACCTGCAAGTTGACTGGAGATAAATTATAACAGTTCAAAGAATTTCTCAGGGCTCTAGCACCCTAAGAAGAGGAAGAGATAGGTGGTGCTGAAGAAGAATGGCAGTACCTCAAAAAAAGCATGTGTGAAGACCACAGTACAGATATGTGGCTGAGCAAAGTATGGAAATAAGGTTCATAAGGAAAGCTGGTGGTGGAATGCAGAAATTCAGGAAGTGATCAAAAGAAAGAAGGAATGCAGAAAAAAATGGGAGATAGAAAAGACTGACCAGGCTTGGAAGGAATACTTATGCCTGTTTACAAGAACAAAGGGAACATCCACAACTGTGGAAGTCCAGAGACATCAAACTCCGATTACATAGCATGAAGGTTCTGGAGAGGGTGATTGATAAATGGATATGCAGAGTAGTAAAATGTAAGATGCAAGATGAGCAGTTTGGATTCATATCAGGATACAGCACAATTGACTTGATGTTTACAGTGAGACAGATAGTTGGGAAGAAGCTAGACACGAGGAAAGAGTCCAACTAGGCATTGCTATAGTTGGAGAAAGCATATGACAAGGCTCCAAGAAAGCTGATTTGGGCAGTACTGTGGTGGTGGTTCAAAGTCCCAGAAACATTGGTAGAATTAGTGCAGGCTATGTACAGGGATCCAATGACTCTAGTATGAACAGTGTTCGGCCTCACATAGGGGTTTCCAGCGGGAGTGAGTGTGCACCAGGGTTTAGCTCGGAGCCCACTGCTGTTCATAATGGTGATGGACTACATTAGCAAACAGGTTGGAGGGGAAAGATCAAAAAGTTGCTGTATGCAGATGATGTGGCATTACAGGCAGACTCTGAGCAAGAACTTCAGCAAAGGACAGGGAATGGAATACAAAAGTGAAGGCATGTGGGAAGAAACTAAGCACAGATAAGATTGTGGTAATCACAGCAAATTGTGGAAATCAGAAGAAGCTGAGAATTGTGATAGAAGGAAAGATAGTGGAACAGGTAAATAGTTTCAAGGATCTGGGAGGGGTGGCTGAGGAGAATGGAAGTCTGGATGAAGAGGTCAAAGCTAGAATCAGAGGAGCTTCAGCCAACTGGCACAGAGTTTTAGGTGTAGTCTATCACAGAAGAATGCCAAAGAAGCTGAAAAGTGCAATGGTGCAACCAATATTACTGTAAGGTACAGAAACCATAGGTTCATAGGTAAGTACTAGGCTATCTGCCCATGGGCATTTATAAGCCTAGCCACAGAGTGATGGCTTTCGCCTCCCCATTAGATTAGTAACCTGGGCCTCTGTCAACAGGGCTCCTGAAGTGATCCCAGGGTAGAACTTACGATTACTCATCCACTCATCAAGATTTCTCTTGAAGAGGGTCAGAGAGGAGCTCTGTCAAATATGGATTGGGATTCTATTCCAGAGTGAGGGGAGTCGCTGGGACAGGAATCTATCCCTCCAGCATGTCCTGTTTATTGTTGTACATAGGTTCAAGTCGCTACGACGAGTGGTTCTGAGGGATCTCGTTTTTTTGAGGTGAAGCATGTCCATTAGTTCAGGGTTTGACATGGCCCTATAGGTCAGGCATAGGTCACCTCTGAGCAGACGGTAAGCGACTGAGAAGAGCTGGAGCTTTTTTAGTCATGCTTCATAGGGTAATTGTTTAAGGCCCTTAATCCTCTTAGTGAGGTACATCTGTGGTCTTTCTAGTTGTTGCAGGTGTCTAGTGAGGTACACCCCAAATGGGACATTGTACTCTATTATGGGCCTAATGAGTGAGGAGTAAAGGGGCACAATCACGTCCTTGGATCTGGATGAGAAACCCTTTGTGATCAGGTGTGCCACATAGAAGGATTTCCTGACCATTTTGGCTATGTGGTTATCAAAGGAGAGCATGCTATCTACTTGGGTACCCAGGTCCCTAATTACTTCTTCTGTACTTAGTGGATTCCCATCGATGTGGTAGTTTGTAGGTACTTTGTTTTTTCCCAAATGGGATTACTATGCATTTTTTGGCATTTAGCTTGAGGCCGTGACTTTGACACCAGGTGTTTGTCTCTGTGAGACCCTTTTGCAGGATACTTGTGTCAGATGGAGAGTCAATTATTGCACCCAATTTACAGTCATCTGTGAACTTGGTTAGCCACAGTCCCTCCGCCTTTGCCTGTACTTCGGAGAAATATATACCGAACAGGATGGGTCCCAGGACTGAGCCCTGAGGGACTCCACTTGTGACTGGTTTAGAGTCAGACATGGCACCTGCCACTCTTACTGTGTGGGTTCTGTCTGAGAGCCAATTGGCAACCCATCTCGTGACATGGGGGTTGATATTTAAGCTGGTGAGTTTGTCTATGATTCCTGAGTGTGGGATGGTGTCACCTGTATGACCCATACCTTGATCTGAGCTATCTCTTTTTTTTTAAGAAAGTACTCATATGTACATTTTTGTTTGTTTGTTTGTTTGTTAAATAATTTCATTGTATGAATGAAATCTATTTGTGTTCCTTCTGTTCCTATGACGTCTGGGGGATTACTTGTATTGCAGTGAACCTAGGATGGTCAAGTAGATTTCAACCCCTTGTGGTTGATGGTGATATCTGTCCAAGTGAGTTTGCATTCATAAACTCTAGAAAATAGTCATACATACCTTTTTGCAGTGTAGGTTTACAAATATATGACTGAATAGTAAAAGTTCTGAAGGGTAATACTGTTAGGCTTGATGGTGGGGGATTCAAGATTATTGAAGTCTGCCTGAATAGGTTGTAGGTGGCATGGCATAGTTTCTTTAGTTGTACAAGATATAAGAGATCTTGCTGAAATTTATTGGAAAGCAGAGGAGCTCAAGTTTTTCTTCTTGTTATTTTAATCATGATATGACAGCATTTCAAATCTATGCAGACATGTCAACACCAATGTCCTTAGTAGAAGGTCTGAACAAGTGGACGGCACTGAATCCAAGAAAAAGGAGGTGTTTTATCTGCAGTGGAACCAAGGCCTCTAGGGAGCATAATTTCCTATTTTAATTTCTAACAGTGAGCTGTGCTACATTGATAAGACCCTGATTGGAGTTCACAGGTTCATAGTTCATACTTATGTGCTTGGCTAGTTGCACTTTATGGCCATTTAAACCTAGCCAATTTCCCTCAAAGGCGAGAATAAAACCCTGAACCTTGTGTGTGTGTGTGTGTGTGTGTGTGTGTGTGTGTGTGTGTGTGTGTGTGTGGTGAACACCTCAGCCAATATACCAACACTTGACCCAGGTTGGCAGATGAAGGAGACTGACACTGCTTAAAAAAGGTATGATGGAGGATATTACTGTAAAGCCTTTAGATGAAGGCATCTTTGGAAAAGCAGGAGGAGTGTCACCTATTTTCCTCAAGTCCGGCATGCATTGGATGTCCTTGCAGTGACAACAATAATAGAACAAGTTGCTGAAATCAGTTATCTTCATTTGTATAGCAGAATAATTCCTGGAGTTAGCAGGACACTGTTTAAAGTCTAGTGATCTTCTATCCTTAGAAAGTTATTCAGAGAACTGCATTATATCTCCATTTATATATTATAATAAGGTATATCTCAAGTCATTCACCTTCATGCACACAGTCAGTTCATATGTGTACTTCAGATGAAGGAGTGTGACTGCCATAACAACATGATGAATTCTGACACCTGAGAGGCAGCTAGTTATCACATATATTTGCTCAGTCTAGTGAATGTTGCCAGTGGAGTGTCTTACCATTAGGCACTCTATAACTAGTATGTTTACATGTGTGGTTATTTCCTCAGGTAACCTATAAGTGCATTAGCATGCCACCCTGTTGACTCTCGTTTGTGGTAGTGATATCAGGTGCTACTGGGTGTGGCATGGGTAGGATGCACATATATACAATGACAATTCCAACACAGATGAAAAAGGAATGGAAGCAGTACACAAAATAGCAGCATGTATACATTTACACGACACAGATACTTAAAAAGACTCATCTCTAATTGCTTAGCTAAAAGTATAAGTAGGGTACAGTAACAAAACACAAGACACCATCTCAAGAGCTGTAAAATTCCATTTAATGAGTAAGATAAAATTAAAAAAAAACTTTTAACCATTAATTCTCTGTATTTCTTTGCAACAGTCAGTAACTTATTCTTTTCTTTAATTTATTTTCAGACTTCAATAAATTAATTATATCACTTTTTTCTTCAAACAGAACTCCATCAGCTTAAAAATATTTAAAATGTCATGGTGTATGAGTTTTAAGAAGACAATAAAGAAGTCCAATACATTTGTTTGTTTGTGTCTTTCGGCTTTTCCCGGTTAGGGGTCGCCACAGCGGAACTCCGGTCCACTAATAATTGGCAGTTGATTTTTACGTACTGGTTTGCCAGGCCTGATGCACAACCTTCATCGAAGGTATTACATGATGAAATTGCTGAATCTGTTTAATAATAATTTTAGCATTGCAATTTAAGTATGTGACCAAGGTTGGTATTTTCAGCATTTTTTCTTTTAGTTTAAGTCTCTATTTCCAGACAGAATATTATACTCTGCACCTATACATAGTTTAAAATATCATTATAACAATTAATTATCTGTATTTCTTTGCAACAGTCAGGACACCTATTCTTTTCTCTGATTTATTTCCAGATTTCACTATATCAACTCTTTTCAACAGGACTAATGAACAGTTCATTTTTATACTTTTGAAAATGTACATTAGTCTTAGCACAATTTTTTTCCTGTTTATATATCTTGACCAAATTCCATTTCTTGCTTAGATTCTGCAGAACAGAATAAAGGTAGGCCATACCTACTATAAGAAGTGTGAATTAAAACTGAGAGTATATGTTTTGGCATTCAAATTTGATTTGCCATGTCCATTACTTTTGTAACATGTCTTGAAAATATTTTCAGTTTGTGCCTTATTGTTTGAAACAGATTATTTTCATCTTTTAATTTTTCTATGTTGCAGTAATCTAATTTCCTGTATAAATGTTATTCTGATGAAGACAGACTAAGTGTGCAAAAGCACTAAAAGAGCTGATTTGGTTGTCTGCCTTAGTTTTTTTATGGTGGAATGTACTTCTTCTGGGTTTTTTTGTGTGTAAATATCCACGGATATGAGTATCGTTAGATCTGCTTCCCTTATGTCTGCCTCTTCTTTTATCATTTCTTATAAATACTTTATTTTGTATTGTGTCATGCAACACACCAAATTCACAGTTGTTGACTATACTTTTCGGCTTACAAATAAAAGTATGGATTGCTTCTGTATAACCTGTTCTTATAAAGAAGTAATATCCAAGTAATTAAGTTTTTTTCTGGGCTGACAATAATCAGTTTTTTTTTTTTTTTTTTTTTTTTTGTAAGTGATATTTTGTCTTTATTCTTTTCAAGAAAGGAAAGGAAATTCTTTAACACATTCTTGTTCATGGACTCTGTTAGAGTAACCTTGACAATTCTGGATCCCCCCCAACAGATACTCTTTTTTTTTTTTTTTTTTTTTAATTTCTCCAAATCTTTTGGGTTTCTAATACCATGATGGGATGGTTAAAGTTCATGAAATTAATATTGTTTCAGTCTTTGATGTCAGCCAGAAGTGCTCTTCACAGCACCCATAATGTGCCCAGTAATGACTCCTTCTGCAATTTGTATGGAGTTACATATATCGGTAACATATTTAAATATAATTATAGATTCTTTTTTATAAGACCCGTTGCTCCTACAACTATTGGAACTGTCTGGGTATCTTTCTTCCACACTGCTCTCTTTTCTGCCTGCAAAACCTGATACCTTGTGATTTGTGTCTCTTTGTATGCAAGACACTGTAGCCACTGGGTTAGTGATTTCAGTGATCAATGCTACTTTGGTCTTCTTTTCATGGACCACTATATCTGTTTTTCTAGCATCTGTCTTTTGAACTGTTGGAAATGGGTTATCCCATGTAATGCAGACTTCATCATTTTCTGCGATGTTTTGTGGCTCATGTTTCCAGTGTTTTTCAGCTACTTCATTATTATAATGTTTTCATGATCCCCAGTGCAACAGTCTTGCCACATTATTATGGCTTTCAGCATGCAGTCCTTCTGCCATTAGTATGTCACAACCAGCAACAAGGTGTGCGATTGTTTCCAATTCGGTTTTACAAAACCTACATTTGTCTGCTTCTCCCACATGTTCAATGGAGGCTGTAAACCAATGTGTATGTAGTCCACTGCCTTGGGCCACCAATATTAACCTTTCATCTTTTGGTTTGAATTCACTTTTCGTTAATCATTCCTGCATTTGATCCTGATCAACACGAGGTTGTTCCAGGAGTTTTCTAAACTTGCAACTATATTTATGCATTTTTCACATTTCTTGCCTTCTCATCTGATCCTTCACTGTATATTCTTTCTTTTTTTTTTTTTTTTTTTTTTTTGGCACATTCAGTTGCTGCCTGATTTTTATCTATTTCTAGTTTGATTTTCATTCATGCTTGATGCCGATATGCTTCTGTTAGCCTAAGAAGAGAAGTCATCTTAGATTTATTCTCCTAATGTTTCAAAACTTTCACTATGTTTGGGTCTTGTGAGGTCAGCAGATATTGATGCAGTCCCATGAATGAAGATCTATATATGTAATCAACTTCAAGGAAGCCTATACTTCCTTCAGAATGGGGAATATATAATCTTGGTATGCAATGATTTTTATAAATCATTTGATGAACAGGAAGCATCCTTCTTGTTCTCCTGCCTAATCTATCCAACATCTTTGGGGCCAGTCAGTCACTCCAAAACTTTAAGTTAGGATATGAAGAGCAAATTGGTCTATAGCTTGAACTTTGTTCCTAGATGTCAATGCTGTTTTCAGGATTAATTTAATTCATTCACTTCAGTGGAGCTCAGGAAGTTTGCACTGTAACTTCTAATGGGCGGAGCCTAAGCCTTTTGACAGAATCAAATTATGTCCTCACATTTCAAACAAATGTTCATATTTCAGGAACCGTAGGGGTTATGCAAGAAGTATAAATGGCAAACCCTTCAGCACAAACTATTTTAATAGTGGTAATAGTCTTTTGGTTCTAGGTCTTAAACTGAATTTTATAAGTCACAGTAAACACAGTGGGCTGGATTTACGAAAGCTTGCATGGAGTTGTAGAGTAGTGTAAGACATCAAACAGGCAATATGTTTGCCGTGCGATCCAGAAACAGCCGGCAGGAGCGTGCACGAGAGCTGCTAAAGCTACTCTTTCACGGACAGCGTCATGGTATGCAAATTACCTCATCTGCTGCTGAAAGCTATGCAAATGAGGTAAATTTGCAATCCAGGAAACACTAACCTGTCAATGGAAGATTAGTGTCATCTGCAGAAATGTACTCCGTTGGTAACAGAGTAGCGATCTGCAAATAGCTAAACGGAGCTATGACAGCTCCAAATAAAGAATGCATACAGTTGAGGAAGCATGCCACTGGCCAAATATAAGGCTACTGGCATTTATAAATGTTTAAAATTATTAAAATCTAACTTTTTTTTTTCCCTGATCTCCGATGTTTAAGCATAGCGCAGCACCTCGCAAACGTGCGGCGCTTTAAAAAACAAGAAAATAATTTAAATATAGCCAAAAATAGGAATTTTCACTAAAAAGCTTATCCTGCCATGCAGGTGAATGGCAGGCTGAGGACAACATGGCCACTGAGTAGTGGCTGCTAAGGGGGAAAGCTCAGTGTGAGAGATGTAACCATGCATTAGTAGGCAATCCTATGCAAATTAGGATAAGGATAGTGAATCCCAATTTTCCCCAGCATGTGAGCCATGTCCCAAGAGTGTTGGACTAGGAGTAGGTGAGTAGTAGAGTAGAATATAGGTGACATCATGAGTGGGTATGTCAGAAAGGCTGTAAACTAATTGGAGCACAGTGGCTTGTGTTTGCCCTGAGTTGCTCAGGATTGCAAGAGGCGTGCTTACAGTTGTCCTATTTGAAAACCTGAAACCAAAGGTGTACACTGTTAAAAGATCGGAAATTTCTTGCAAACATGCACACAGCATGTGCGCTTGTATGCGCGCATGTGCACGTATTTGCGCGGCGCTGCCCCGGGTGGAAACAGAAAGAGAAAAGGAAGGAAAAGAAGTAGTAGAAAGTTAACTAAGGAGAACTAGCAGAGCTGCCAGGTGAAATATAATAGAATCAGCCAATTACACAGGCAGCAGACTATCCCAGCCCAGCCCAGCACTTTAATCTCTACAAACAGCATTCCCCCCTGTTTTTCCCAAGAACTCTGCAACACTGCAGTATACAAAGAGGGAAAGCTTAAAAAGCTTAAGTCAGGCAAAATGTCAGGGGCTGCTTTTGCTATCATAAACCAACATATGCAAGAGGCTGAGGGTGGTGATGTTGTGAATGCTGCTGAGCAACCCACAGTGAGGAGACGGAGAAGAGTGTACAAACCCAGGGTAACCTACCAGTGGCTACATGAGGTGGAGATAGTGGAGCACTATAGGGTGGGCAGAGACCTCCTGCAGCAAATTGTTGAGCTGTACTGGCCACCCGTCACACACAGAACCAACAAAGTTGAACCCATCCCAGTGGATACCAAGGTATGTGTTGGCATAAGAATACTAGCTACAGGTACCTTCTAGAGACCAACTGGTAATATGACGGGGATTTCACAGGCATCAGCATCCAGGGTACTCCACCAGTTCCTGGATACCATGTCAGCACATGTCGGTGACCACGTATATTTCCCCAATTCCCGTGAGGCACTGGCCAGCAATATGTGTCTTTTCCACCAAATAGCAGAATACCCTGAGGTAGTGGGTGCAATAGACTGCATGCACATATGCATCAAAGCACCAACCAGTGAGCGAGGTAGGGTCTACATCAACCGCAAGGGCTTCCCCTCAATCAACTGCCAGGTTGTATGCGATGCCCAGGGCATAATAATGAATGTGTGTTCTGGCTGCCCTGGAAGCTAGCAAGATTCCCACATCTGGCATCTGATGCAGCTGTACCAGAGATTTGCCATTGGGGACATCCCTGATGGTCACCTAGTGGGGGATGTTGGATACGCACTGGAGCCGTGGCTGATGACACCCATCAGAAATGCACACACACCTGAACAAGAACTCCATAATGAGGCACACGCACAAACAAGAAACATAATTTAGCGTGTGTTTGGGATGCTCAAGTCACAGTTCCGGTGCCTGGACACATCTGGTGGAGCCTTGCAGTATTCACCAACTACATGTACCCAAATTGTTATGGTATGTGCCATGCTACACAATATGATCCTGTGGAAACAGCTGCAGCAGAAACAACATGGGGCAGGGCCAAACAGCCCCCCACCATTGCCAAGGCCTGCACAGGTGCAGCATGACTCGGAGGAGGAACAACCTGAGCCTGCCATAGTAGGCAGAAGGAGGCATGCCCAGTATGCCCTGGCCTTGGCAAAGAGGCAATGCATAGCACATACACTGACTCAGTAGGAACCCTGGAAATGACACCTCTCTCTGACTCGCACATACAGTAAAAGGGATGCCTAACTTGACACTACCTGTTTTCAAACATGTATAGGGAGTGTACTATGTGCATTCAACATAAGCAGCCCTACAGCACCACCTGAGGCATGAGTGCCCTATTTTAAGCAATATAAAGCACTGCTAAGCACATTTTACCAGTACTGAGCATATTTACATACAATTGGGCGTAGCTGCGCACCGCGCTAACCAGCACAACTTCAGGTAACGTCGGGCAAAGTTGAGCAACATTGGGCAAATTCAAGCAAAGTGGGGTAAACATGCTCACACCTGCTTTACTGTTCCTTAACCAGTCAGGTCTGCCCAGCAGGAAAATAAAAAGCAGTGACAGGGCTCAAACTCAGGATACTGTGCACTATAGTAACAGTACTGAACCACTAAGCCATGACAGCATTTCACTGTCACAGACACAACTTAAGTCACTCACACATACCAGTTTGGGGGGGTCACATACCTAACAGTCACAGCCAGCAGGACAATTGTAGACAAACGCAAACACAAACAAATGCTGTATCATACCCTCTGAAGAGGCATATGAGTAACCTTCCCCCAGGCCTATGCAGACAGATAACAGCAGGCCAGGCAGTGTGATGTGGGTTGGGTAGGCTATGAAGTCACAAACTAATATGCGTGTAATTGGAAGCTAAGGTCTGTAGTACAGTGGTATGCCTCAAGCCAGTACGATAGGCAACAGTACAGACTGAAATGGAGTACCTGACATAGCAGTGCAGGCCTAGCAAATGTGTATAAGTGTCAGGTGTACCCCTCATCCTATGTACACCCACAGTAACAATCAGGTGTGCCCCACCGGGTAGAAATGTACAAATAATAGCTGTCCCCCTTGTATGTAGAAATGTTGGTAAGTCTATGCAAATTGACTAATGGAAGCCCTACAGGCACAGCATGATCCCTGTTGATGTACAACACAAAGGTGAGCCCTGAAGTAAAAAACAACTTGATTTTTCACACGTATATAGTATATATGTCCATAGTGGGCATGCTCACACACTTAAACAAATTTAGCAAATTTCAGTCAGCAACATACTGAAAGGTCATAATGGGCATCCTCACACACTTAAGCGAAGCAAATGTCAGTCAACAACATACTGAAAGGTCATACTGGGCAAGTTCACACACTATGTCTGAGTACAGCAGTGGGCCACACATATCTGGCAGTTGCAGTTCTTACTCCAGACACTTGTCGCTATTCACCAATCCTGCCTTGCACACACAGTGATATGAAAACAGACCCATATAATATATTGGACCCCTGTCATAATCAAACTATGTATTACAAGTAGTTAAGTTGTTCAAAGAAAGTGAAAATCCAAAGAAGATCAATAAATCTCCGATCAGTATTATCAAGAAACAATGAGCACTCCTAACATTATCCAAGCCATGTTCTGGCAAAAATATTACCAAAGAGTCCACAGAGAACCATGAAGCTTTCTTTCGCTATGTCATGAATATCAATGTAAACTCATATATGTTCTGAGTCAGTGGAAAGTGTAAATGAATACATGTACATGACTGACATTGCCAACATATTGACAGACAGGTTCATACATATTTACCCCCCCTCTCACTGACAAAAGGACCCATTACCATACCTGGAGATTGTGAAAACCCAGAAATCGCATATACAATGCTCTATCCAAACCTAAAAACACAGCGTCTATGGGATGACATGGTTTCCCTGGCTGTGTCATATGTGAACTCCAAAACAAACAGACCGTGCACCTGAACAGTCTGTTGAGACTGACCCTCTGTACAGGATATGAAACTGTTGAATTGGTTACAGCAACATTTGGCACACTCCACAAGTGTTGGTGCACAACAGACCATGGGAACTATTGTCTTATAAGCCTAATAAGACTGATCTGCAAGGCCATGGACTCCATCATTATGGAACTCATAGACAGAGCTATTGGGAGCCTACAAACACCCAACCCTACCAATTTTGGTTTGGTCAATGACAGATCATGGTTCCTAAACCTGCTAGACAGTTTTCAAGGCAGTTACCCAGGACATACATCAATGAAATGAGCTATACATGGCCTACACAGACCTTGAAAAGCCCTTTACCAACATCCCACACACATGTCGTATCCACAAAATCAACAACCTTTGCATAAACCCATATGTCATCTGATGGATTGCCAACTGGGGCACAGATAGATTCCACAAGGTAAGAATTGTGGTCTCCCTTTTGGACTGTAAGCTGGCAACAACTGCTGTCCCCCATGGCTCAGTTCTGGGACCCTTCCTGTCTGGTGTATACTTTTCAGAAATACAGTCAAACACACGAGGGCTATGGTTAGCAAAGTTTGTGGATGACTGCAAAAAGGTTGTCATAATCGATGTTTGGGACAAAAGCGACATCCTTAAAAAGGGTCTTGGTCAGACAGATGTGGTGTCAAAATTATGGCCTCGAGCTACAGTCACACATATACCACATAGGTGCCAACACCCTAAATATGAGGTAATAATAAGGGATCTATGGACACATGTGGATAGTCATCTCTACTTCCAGAAACACATTCACGAAGTGGTTAGAAAATCATGCTATGTGTTCCCACAAATTGCCAAGGTCTTTGCATGTAGGTCAAAGGAGGTTTCCTCTACTCATTAGTCATCAGACCCATCAGAGAGTATCATGGCACACTTGCGATGAATCTAACTAGGCACCTTCAACAGCTGGAAAGACCACTGAAGTACCTCAACAAGAGGATTACTGGCCTCAAACAATTGCCCCATGCAACAAGACTGAATTTAACTCAGTCTGTACTCTGTTGCATACTGTCTACTCAGGCGATCTCTGCCCAACAGACAGGTCCATGTCCAATGCAGAACTGATGTACATGCGCTATCTGAAGTAAACCCAAGCTCACTGTGCCACATGCTCTAGGGATATCATCATCACAACAATAAATAGAACATGTTGGAGGGATACATTACTAACTCAACGCTCAACACTTTCTGGAAGTCATAAACTCCAATGCCCTGGATCAACTTATCCACACCCCCACCAGGGGCAACAATATCCTGGATCTAGTCATTACCAATATGAGTGACCGGTGTTCCACACCTGAAGTCAATGCCTCATTGGTCCGATCCGACCATAATCTAATTACTCTAGATATCCACATCCTGCCTCCACCCTCCCATTAAGGAAACCATGGTAAAAGATTTCTCCAAAGGCAACTTCATGCTTCTTAAGACAGAAGTGGTGAACTTTATGACACCCATGCAGATGGACAATACAGTTACGACTACTGAATCCTACATAATTGCACTTTATAAGCACTTACATGAGTGCATGGATCGTGCTATCCCAAACAGAACCAAGATGCTATCCTCCAAAAAAAGGAAGCCAATCTGGTGGTCCCTGCCATAAACAAACTGTACAACAGAAGGAAGAAACTCTTGCAAAAGAGAGTAAAATCCCACAAGTGGAGGAGCACCCTGGTCAGCCTCAGTAAGAAGCTGTGATCCCTGATAAAAATCCTCCAAAGCTAGTTATGAAAACAAAATTGCCACTGATTCTAAAGACAATCACAAAGTATTCTATAGCTATGTCAAGAATCTCAATGGCAACACTCAGATCTGCTCTGAGTTACAGCACAATGGCACTAAATATACAGACCCAACTGATATTGCCAACATCCTGGCAGATAGGTTCAGTGCTAACTTTACCCCCCTCTCACCCACGAAAGATCCCATCTCTATACCGGATGAATGCAAAGTTCCTGTAATCACGGCTGCACAGGTAAAAACCACACTCTCCAAACCAAGAACACAGCATCCATGGGATCAGACAACATCCCAGGCTGTGTTCTACATAAACTACAGAACGAACTGGCACCCCACCTAAGTACCATGTTCAGTCTTAGCCTCACCTCAGACTTTGTGCCTGCTGAATGGCGCACAGCAAGGGTTATCCCACTCCACAAGGGGGGAGCCACCATGGACCCTGGGAACTACCGCCCCATTAGCCTGACGAGCCTGGTCTGCAAAGATATTGGTAATCAGCAAACCCTGGATCCCACCCAGTTCGGGTTTGTAAAAGGCAGATCATGTCTCCTAAACCTGATAGACTTATTTGAAGCAGTCACCAAAGCCGTAGACAAGGGTAAGGTGGTTCACACAGTCTATCTAGATCTTGCCAAGGCTTTCAACACCATCCCCTACTCTGGAATTATAGATAAACTCACTAAACTAGGTATAAATTCCTATGTCACAAGATGGGTTGCCAACTGGCTCACTGACAGAACCCACACTGTGAAAGTAGAAGACTCCAAATCCGACTTCAGACCAGTGACAAGTGGAGTACCACAGGGTTCAGTCCTGTGTCCTGTCCTGTTTGGTATCTACTTCCTTGAAGTACAGGCTAACACAGACGGTCTTTGGCTAATGAAGTTCCCAGATGACTGCAAACTAGGAGCCATAATCGAAACTCCTAACGATGTGAACATCCTACAAAAGGGCCTCACTGAGACAGATGCCTGGTGTCAAAGCCATGGCCTCAAGCTCAATGCCAAAAAGTGCATTGTCATCCCCTTTGGTAAAAACTCTGTACCCATGAACTACAACATAGGCAGCTCGACTAAGGAAACTCCAGCTCTACTCAGTTGCTTACTGCCTGCTCAGAGGTGATCTATGCCTGATGTATAAGGCCATGTCCAACCCGAAATTAATGGACATGCTCCACCTCAAGAAAACCAAAACTCTTAGAGCCACATGCTCCAGTGAATTAAACCTCAGCACAGCAATAAACAGGATGTGCTGGAGGGATAGATTCCTGTCCCAGAGACTTCCCTCGCTCTGGAATAGAATCCCAGTTTATGTTAGGCAGAGCCCCTTGCTAACTCTCTTCAAGAGGAATCTTGATGAGTGGATGGGAAATCGTAAATTTACCCCTGAGATCACTTCAGTGGCCCTTCTAGACAGAGGCCCAGGAAACTAATTTAAAGGGGAGGCGAAAGCCAGCACATTCTGGCTAGGCTTATAAATGCTCTTGGGCAGATAGCCTAATATCTACCTATGAACCTATGAACCTACACTCTCTAGGGACCTACACCTTGTCACCACAATAAACAGAACATGCTGGAGGGATAGATTCCTGTCCCAGAGACTTCCCATACTCTGGAATAAACTAACTATCTATATCAAACAAAGCTCCTCATTAGCACTCTTCAAGAAAAATCTTCATGACTGGATGGGAAATAGGAAATTCATCCTGGGGATCACTTCTGTGTCTCTGCTCGACAGTGACACAGGAAAATAAATTTCTTTGGTGGCAAAAGCCAGGGTACCTTTTTGGCTGGGCTTATATAGGCCCCAGGGCCGATAGCCTAGTACCTACCTATGAACCTATGAACCTATGAACCTTTGAGCCTTGCCTAAAAAAGGTAATATGGGGACAGCAAGAGCCTTGGCCAGTATTCAGAAGCATAGGGGAACAGGTGCAAACCATCTGTAGTGAAGCAACGAGGCTTGTCTATCATGTCATCACAGGCAAACAGAGACTGGATCCCCTTTGAATGACACCAGAAGCTCAGCCAGTTGTTGAAGTTTATCGTCTTTCTGTTTTATTGCAGTATCATGTAGGTGAAGGTAAGATGCTACTCAAGGTCATGGTCATACCAGCCTGGGCTACATGATCATAGAGATAATATATATCTCTTGTCATGTTGTCCTTGGAGGTATGTCTCAGATCATTCACACTGACATGTACAAAGAACACATCATATATGTACCTGTTCTGGAGTGATGTAAGTGCTTGTGTTATGTGCCGGATCATAGCACCTGACAGACAACTGACAGTAATCTTCCCCTTGTCCAGCCGAGTGAGTGGAACATCTGTGTGCCTGACTATGAAGTCACCTATTACTAGTGTGTTAGGTATGTTGTTTTGCCTTAGGGCCTGTTGTGAGGCACACTGCTTTGGTGTATTATGTGTTTTCTGGCGTGTGCTTGGATGTGCATGTTGCTTGCTTGTCTGCTTAGGAGGACACTCTCTCTTTTTCAGTTTAATACTGTATTCTCCGAGTACGGTAATGTGTATTTATGTGTGTGTTTTGCTGGTGCTTATATTGTAGGTCTATGAGAGACAGTTGGTGTTGTGGTTGTATGACCCTACTCCTCCTGACTGTATTGTCCAGTATTGGGTTGACAGAGCCTCCTCCTGACTGTATTGTCCAGTATTGGGTTGACAGAGCCTAGCCACTAGTGTGACCCTATGTGTGCCAGCATGTGGTGCATCAACCCCTATATGATATGGTCATGGCCTATGCATACAATACACTCACAATACACCTAGTATGATAAGCCTGCCGAGGTTAGCAAATGTGAAAAAAAAACCTTTGGACAAACTGTCAGCAAGTAATGTCTGTATTGCACCCTGTAACTCCATATTGCTTGCTGAAGTGTAAAGACGTACTTAGTTTGGATTAAGAACCCCGCACTTGCCAACTGTGTTTGTGTGTGTGTGTGTGTGTGTGTGTGTGTGTGTGTGTGTGTGTGTGTGTGTGTGTGTGTGTGTGTGTGTGTATGTCTGCTCTCCCTGGGGAGAGAGCAACCTTTTTGGAGACTACTCACACACCTTAAAAGTAGTATACTCATCTTTGTCAAGTCTCATGATGTCACCATCCTACAAATATACCTGTGGAAAGGAGAAATCCCAGTAATACGTATAGTGTGTTGTGTAAATGTGTACTGCTGTAGTATCATAATGTACTTAGATAGGGGTTCGAAACCTGCACTTGCAAAGTGTGTGTGTTTCCCTGGGGAGGAACAACCTTTTAGGAGACTATTCACACCCCTTAAAGTGGTATACTCATCTTTTTCAAGTCTGATGATGTCACCATCCTACAAATATACCTGTGGAAAAAAGGAAACCCAGTGATGTGTATAATATGTCGTGTAAACGCGTACTGCTATAGTATCATAATGTAGTTAGGTAGGGGTTCAAATCCTGCACTTGTTAAGTGTATGAGTGTGTGTCCCCCCCTGGGGAAGAACAGCCTTTTTGGAGACTACTCACACCCCTTAAAAGTGGTATGCTCATCTTTGTCAAGTCAAATGATGTCACCATCCTACAAATATACCTGTGGAAAGGAGAAATCCCAGTAATGTGTACAGTGTATCAGGTGAATGCGTACTGCAGTGTTATCATAATGTAGTTAGGTAGGGGTTCAAATCTTGCATTTGCCAACTGTGTGGGTGAGTGTGTGCGTTTCCCTGGGAAAGAGCAACCTTTTTGGAGACTACTCACACCACAGAAAAGTGGTATACTCACCTTTGTCAAGTCTGATAATGTCACCATCCTACAAATATACCTATAGAAAACTTAACTCCCAGTAGTGTATATAACGTGTCATGTAACTGTGTACTGCTGTAATATCATGATGTAGTTAGGTAGGGGTTTGAATCCTGCACTTGCAGAGTGTGTGTCTCCCTGGGGAAGAGTAGCATTTTTGGAGACTATTCACACCCCTTAAAAGTGGTATACTCATCTTTGTCAAGTCTGATGATGTCACCATCCTACAAATATACCTGTATAAAACTTAAATCCCAGTAATGTATACAGCATGTTGTGTAAATGTGAAATGTGGTAGTATCATAATATAGTTAAGTAGGGGGTTGAATCCTGTGTGAGTATGTGTGCCTCCCTGGGGAGGAGTAACCTTTTTGGAGACTACTCACACCCCTTAAAAGTGGTAAACTCATCTTTGTCAAGTCTGATGATGTCACCATCCTACAAATATACCTGTGGAAAAATAAAATCCCAGTAATGTGTATAACATGTCATGTAAATGCGTACTGCTGTAGTATCATAATGTAGTTAGGTAGAGTTTGAATCCTACACTTGTTGAGTGTGTGTGTCTCCCGCTTAAAAAGCAGTGTTTTTGGAGACTACTCACACCCCTTAAAAGTGGTATACTTATCTTTGTCAAGTCAGATGATGTCACCATCCTACAAATATACATGTGGAAAAGAAAAATCCCAGTAATGTGTATAGTGCGTCTTGTAAATGCATATTGCTGTAGTATCATAATGTAGTTAAGTAGGAGTTTAAATCCTGCACTTGCTGAGTGTGTGTTTCCCTGAAGGGGAGAAGCAACCTTTTTGGAGAATATTCACACCCCTTAAAAGTGGTATACTCATCTTTGACAACTCTGATGATGTCACCGTCCTACAAATATATCTGTGGAAAAATCAAATCTCAGTAATGTGTATAGCGCGTTGTGTAAATGCGTATTGCTGTAGTATCATGATGTACTTAGGAAGGAATTTGAATCTTGCACTTGCTGACTGTGTGTGTTCCAGCTGTGTGACACCATTGGTCAATGTAACGTGGGTTTTGATTTTTCTAGTGTATGACATATCACAATGACAACTGTATGTGCATTACACATGTAAGGTAGCTGTGGGGCAAAGCCATATGCATACATGTGACCTCAATTATTTCATAGGTGGGTACTCTGCTTTCTCCATGAATGCATCTGTTAACTTTGCCAGAGCATGCTGGCACTTTCCAGACATTAGGTCACTTCTGTATGCATGTGACAAGCTTAGCCACTGCAGTGATCCCTAGGCTATATCTTCTGTTTCACATCCACTCATCACGGTTTCTATTAAAGAGTGTGAGTGAGGGTTTATGCTTGAGGTATATATGAATCCTGTTCCAAAGCAAGCAAAGTATGGCAAATATGACTAATCATTATAGGTGTGCAACAACCTCTGTGAATCTGCATGCAAACCCTTTATTGCTTATGTGCTCCACAGAGGGATTTCCAAAACCCTTTGCTAATGCGATTATCAAAGGAGAGATGACTAAACACATGGCTCTATGTATACATTTAGTACCTATTCCACATTTTGGGGGCTACTACCTATGTGGCACTCTGGGGATACTTTGTTTTCTAAAAGTGGATAACTATGCTTTCTTTGGCTTATAGCTTTACAGCATGAGTTTGACACCAGGTATCTGTCTCTATGATACCCTTTTGGAGGATGTGTGTGTCATCTGGAGAATAAAGTATAGCCCACAGTATGCATTTTCATCAAACGTGGGCAGACATATACCTGCTGTGTTTGCTTGTACCTAAGAAAGCTATATGCCAAAGAGGAGTGGTCCCAGGACTGAGTGCAGGTGAATACCACTTGTTACTGGCATAGAATTGTACATGGAGGCTGCAAATATTACTGTGTGTCCTACATCTGTGCGTCAGTTGTCAGTCCATCATCTAACAATCATTTATGTTCAGTCTGTTGAAGGTTATGTATAATACCAGAATGTGGGATGGGTATGAATTGCTGGTGAGCTATAGCTAGGCTGTGTGGACCTCCCCTCCCTCACCTATAGCCTTGTTAACTGGCTTGAAGTCTACTAGGTGTAGGAGCCATGATCTGACCTTTAGAGAAACTATGTGGGTATGGTGCAGTGTTTGCAGGTTCATAATGTCTCTGTTAATGAGCTCCATAATGCTGGGCTCCATCGCCTTCCAGATAACATTTGTCTGGCTTATAGGGTGAGAGTTTCCAGGATCTGTTGTAGTTCTACCCTTAATCAATTTATGTTAACATTTGCACTGGGTGTGATGAGGGTGAACAGGCTTAGGAATAAGTATATTAGAGGGTCAGCCCAGGTTTGAAGGTTAGTAGACCAAACCGGATAGGCAGGATTAAGTTGGTTTGTGCATGTGCCGAGGAGGGATGCAGAGTATATTGTGAAATAGATGCTAAGGATGAGCCGCCAGGTAATAGCAAAAGAGGAATGCCTAAGATGAGGTTTATGGCTGTGGTTAGAGAGGACATGCAGGTGGATGGTGTGACAGCGCAAGATGTAGAGGGCAGGAAGAAATGGAAACAGATGATCTACTGTGGCGACCCCTAATGGGAGCATCCGAAAGGAGAAGAAGAAGAAGACTTTGTAGCTCAACCCTTGTGGACTGTGAACACCATTACCGTGCGTCATTCCACAAGTATGTAACCTGTATAGAGGCTGCATCTGAACAGAGTGTTTATGTGAGTGGTGACTTCATATGTCAGCTTGTGTACGACACAGCCAGAGACACTGTCCAGTACCATTACAGCTGTGGTTTGAACATTGGTAAAGAGATGTTTTAACTAGAGTGTCTGTGAATCATCAGGTTTTACATTCTTCAGGTCTGGAAATGTGGTCCTTGTGTAATGACAGGGTGGTGAAATCCACATTCAGACTGTCTGTCAAGAAATTGGTAATGTCAGTCAGATAAGTGTACTTTGTGACCATTTACATTAACTGTGACCCGATCTGAGATTTCCCCTGTAGATTATAAACAACACTAAAGAAAGCTTTAGTGTTGTCTTTGGAATCCTTGCCATTTTATATTGTGAAGCTTGCCTTGTATGTTTATTGAAGGATTGTATTTTCCCAATGATACTGACCAGAGAGGTTATCCCTTCTTGGTATGTAACTCTTTTTTGGTACAACTTCACACCTTCTATTATATATTTACTTTATGGCAGGGGTCCATGAGACTAATGCACTTTTACTGTATAAGTGAGAATTTCTTGTGTTTGTGATAGCACAGTCCATGCAACCCTGTAGGTGAATAGTGTGCATTACTAAAGGATTATGCAGCTGGGACAGTGTTAACCTTAGTAATGCAAATCAATGACAGATAGCAACAACAGCATCACCCACAGCACAGTGTCAACCCGTTTCATATACACACATGTGTACTCAAGTTCCAAAATGTGTGTAGTACAATGCATACTGGCCACCAATAGAAGCTAAGGAGTGTTGACACTTGCCAATACAGGGCATGTCACCCTGCCCATGTGTCCAATATGCATGTACATGCAGACAGTGCACCTCCACCATGCTCACAAATGGACACCTGCAAACCTGTGTTGCACATACCCCACACTTACTGTCCCTGTATAATGCATGCTGACACAACTACACACATCAGCCAAGTGGCACATGGGCAAACAAAACACAATTGGAATAAACACTGGTGAAAACAATACAACATTGCCAATTACAGCTTTAATGCATCATGCTTGCTCAGCTACACCTTCAAGGATATCATTGCACTTTATTGCTGACAACATGCTACACATCCAACCATTGCTATACTTTATTAAAGTCACCCTGTGCATCAGCACCACGTTAGCCTGTTCCTGCATCAATGTTACAGATGACAGGAGGTAGCACAGGTTTCATCATATGCACAGGGTGTGCTGTTGGTTTGCCAGAGGCCTACACTGAGCCATACAATCGACATGTGTGTGTGAGTGTGTGTGTGTGTGTGTGTGTGTGTGTGTGTGTGTGAGGCCATGAGTACTGTTATGGGCCAATGTTGATGTAATGTGTGTGGATATGTGTTTGCCCTAGGTTTCTGGTTTATGTGTGTGTATCTGCATACACACAGTTCCACCATGTGGCTGCCATATACGGGGATTTGTGAGACAGCTACAGACTGTACCTGACAGGCTTTACAGATCACCTTCTCTGGCCATGGATACAGAACCTGTGCCTTTCAGGGGTGCTACAGACAGTATCAGGTACTAATCCAGATTGGGTACTATCCAAAGAGGTTGACATATGTCCACTGGATCCAGGTCTCTGCTGGGTCTGGCCAGAGCCATGTGCATGTGGTCTGCTAGGATGGACTATAGACAGCCCCCCCCCAACATTGCTAGGGCTGGTACTGGCACTACGGGAGCGGCTATGACTTGCTGGACATCCACAGCAACCTCCAGCTGCTGATGTTGCTGACATACATCCATGTCGACATCTCAACTGTCCCACACTGTCCTGAAACATGGACATGACATTGTGGAGGACATCCAATGTCTCACCCCAATGTCTATTAATGACCTCGGTGTAGTTATGTATGGCACCTGCTAGGTCATGGATACTGTCATTTACAGAGGTGTTATGAGCCCTCTGTGCCCTTAGTCCCAGTCTGGTGTACCACTCCATTCATGTCTGTGCATCTATGACAGCCTGGAACATGCATGTGGTAGAAAGAGGTGTGGCACATCTGCCAGGGGCATGATGACCAGCAGTTTTCTGACGAGAACCCCTGGGCATCTGCCTATGTGGTACCATTCCAGACATCTGGCTATGGCTGCTGTGTCCTGATACATGTGCCATAGATACCACACTGTCCTGGCCAATGCCAACCACACACTGTCCCTCAGCTAAGGGCAATGGTGATGATGGATGTACAGGCAGTATGACTGTGTGCATGGATGGGGTGGATACTTGTGTACTGTCAATTGGTGGCCCAACAACAGACCCTGACAAACCTGCCTGTGCCTCAACACATCTATCCTCATCATTACTGTCTGTCTCAGTGACATCGGGTTCCCTGCTGTACTGAACCAGCCCCACCTCAGCACCTGTGAGAAGAAAACAGGAAACACACTTTAAGACCTGAACATGACTTCAGACCACATGCACACATGTGCACATGCACACATGAGCACACACAAAAATACACTCCTCCCTAACGCAGACACACACACCAGTAATCACAGAACATACACAACAGCAGGTGATGGTGGGGTACAGTATCACAAGCAAAACAGTCATATCACACATGTCAGCATGCAGGACATGTGTTGCTCAACAGCATGCAGTGCAAGTGTAGTCAGTCCTTGTTACTAACAGTATACATGGCTTTGATGCATGTGTTTTTTTATTAGGTGATGGCCCTCCCCCTAGAACACAATGCATACATGGACACAACATTGCTGTGCAGGTATTCATAACCCTGTAACGTACTGTGCACCATAACTCACAGGTGTACATACCATTGCTGGATGTGTATCTGTGTGTCAGATAGGTATCCAATGCTGATTACAGCCTCTGTGTCTTTAGCAATTAATTGTGGACACATTTTTAGCACATGCATGATGAGTATTCACACATTATCAGTGGTGCATGGATAATTGATGGAATATCATTCGGCCACATACCCAATGTACGGTACTTATGGTGAGTGTAGATCATATTGTGGATATGCTAGTCTCATCCATAACATGGCATGCTAAAACACAACTGCATATTTAAACACTAGACATACCCAATGTGTGTCATATGACCTAGCCACTCAATAGCATCACAAGACATATATGTGTCAGTTGTGCAAATGGTGATTGGTATGCATACTGTTTAGAGGTGCATATGTGTGCACACACGCAACATTAACGTGTATAGCAATGAAAGCTATGTGTAGTACTATGGTTACAATAACTGGATGGGGTATAGTACCATAGGCCATCATCATGAAGCATCATGTAGTCACTCAAGGCTACAAATGTTTCCCAAACCAGCACTAATCATGCTGTGCCAGAAGTGTACTACCTTGGCTAAATTCACCATTTCACAACCAGTTGTTACGTGAGTTTGTAAGGAGGCCAATAAGGAGCATTCCCTGACATGAATGTGTAGTGTGTTGCAGAGTGTTTAAATGCCCCATGATAGGCCTCTACCACTCAGGTATATTATGTGTAATGTGTGGATGAGATTTTGGATACTGGAATGTGTCTTTACAGAGGGTTTGAGAATCCTTTATGTGTAGCATGTTAAAATGCTCTGTGTGACACAGATGTGTATGTTATGTGCATGTTGAGTATTAACTGTGTCTATCCAGTCGTCACTACAGTCTAGCCACATTTGTTTGAGATGGTCTGGGTATTGCATGTGTTTGAGGCAGCTAATCACATTAGTGAGATGTGCGTGCTCTTACATCAAACATGCACAACATGCATTATGGGTAGGTGTGTTACATGTGTACATGGCCTACACCTTAACTATGACATGCACTTTTTATTTACAATAATAAATGTAGAACACACTCACCAGCATCTGTCTGCTGCCTTGATGTCACCCCAGAGGGACCTACATAGAGGTGAGACAGTTTGTCAGTGGCCACAACTGTGGCATTGCTACTGTGTGTTTGCAATCTTACAGTACAACAGTTTACATTCACAGGGCTATAGATTATGTTCCAAATGATCAGTATTGCACAACAACAGGCTCCACATCTTTGAACAGCACACTCCACATCTCACATATGCATGATCTACCAATACAGATAACAGTAGTCTACAGATATGCAATGTTACCTGCATGCTCCATATGTGCTTGCTGGGTGGCTCCAACCTCCATCATGGTGTATGTCTGCTGCTGCTGTTGTTGGGCAGGTGCCACCAGGCTCAGGAGCAGCTCCTCCCCTCTGGTGAGGGGGGGGGGTGGATATTAACTCCACCTTCTGTTGCAAGCTGTTGTCTACACACATAAGCTGCATGCTGATGGATATGTCTGAGAAGATCACTGCAGTGGTGGCGTACCTGCTCATATGTCCAGTTATGCAGGCCTACCTCATTTACCCTGCGGACAACATTTTGCCACATTGCAGTATGCTCCTGTTGGTCATGGTTGGTTTCTGAGAACATGAGATGATAGTGCTGAATCATAATGGTAGTAATGATATCATCTTCAGCACTACTGTAACTGGGGTTCCTGCGATGAGCCATTATCCATGGAAGACATAAATACAAAAATATGTCTGAACAAGTCATATGGCACATTTAACATTATACAGTACAGATATCACTGAACTGCCATATATAGCAACCTATAAGCTAACCGAGAGTGAAACACTGTAACTGCCACTTATCACTGCTCACCCCACAACTGCTTGAAAATGCCTTTCTCACTCTCTATCTAATGAACCATGTTCTGCACAGCAACAAAATAAAATCACTATATAAGACTATACAAGAGTACCTGGCACACTGTACGCAACACGATGCACCACCTAGCCACAGCAGATATGCATCAAGCTGATGTGTAAAGAAATATATCATCCATCACAATCAGTGTAAGGTCCAGTAAATGTATTACTATTACACCACACAACTTGTTAATGGCAAAGCTGTGGCCAAAATATGTGCAGAATTGGGAATATAGGTCGCATACTGCTGTAGTACACTATGAATGTTGCTAGATATGCAGTTATATGTTTTACCACACATATGTCAAAGGACATGTTACAGACATACCCACACACACATCAGACATAATTACAGGACACAAAGGTATGACAACCCAGATAAGCTTTCAGTGTGTACTATACAGTACTGTGTATCAGTACTTACACAACCTTAATCTTGAAAAATGTAATCTGTGATGAATACAGGGACCACACAAAACAGTGGATGCAAGCAATGTGGACATACACCATACTTTGCTGTAAAGGCCCAGAGCTTCAAGTAGTACTACAGTACACACAGTATTTGGATTCAACATCGGTACCAATCAATAATCATAGATGTAGTGCTTTAGCCTCCAATGACACACCCTAGTTAAAACCAAGGGACTTAATCACACTATATGCAATAGCACTTGTTCTGCCTAGCAACAGAATACACAACTTTTGCTAAGATCAAAGCAAGGACCCATAATACCATGACATAAACAGTTCCCCACTAAGCTATCCCACAGATACATATCATTGACGTATTCACAAACATATTGACCATCACAGTCAGTAAGCAGTACAGAGAATCTATTGCAACAAGTAGATATAGGTGTGTATGAGTATATATAACTCTCTTTATATATATATATATATATATATATATATATATATATATATATATATATATATATATGCATATACACATCCATTTGTCTACATATACATATATATGTAGGCACATATACATTTCACCTTTCATAGTGAGAATATCAATCATGCAAAGGATGTAAGGTGTACAGTAATGTAATAAAATCACGCAGTCTTGGGATAAATGCATTGAAGGTGTTCACAGCCCAGGTAGCGTTAGCAGGCCTTATTGGCTTCAACATTGCAAACTGAACAAACCACTCACAGTGTTTAACCACCACATGTCACATACCAGCACTGTATGCTGTCTTGTTTGTCACACACTAAAACCTACATACAAATATGCGCATACTAACCTTCACCAACATATATATCTCCACCCTTCACAAACAGTTGCAATATGTCCCCTGCTCTATGCACATATACAGATGTGAATATATATGACATATGAATATATATGATATCCCTGGACCTCACAGCTGAACTGTTGGGCCTTGCTGCAACACAAACAGGTGTCACATATGAATACACACTAACATTAGGGGGGTATATATGGCTACAGATGCTAGATAGGCATACTAGACTGCAACAGCAGTTGCCAATGCTAAGCTACACTTTAATATGACTATCATGCATGTGTTGTTCTGTCACACCCATGTTTATATGTCAGCGCTAATCCCCCCAACAGCCATTGGCCACACTACTGTACAGAACACAGGTAACATGGATCAGATCATTGACATTTAATGCTGAGCTACACATTTCACAGGTATGTCCCACTGCCCATAGGTACACACAGTATTGTCCATAGCAGTAGGTAAGCAGAACATCTGTGCATAAAGAAGTACTGCTGCCACATATGAATGGTTCACATTATGTAGACTATTCTTCAATAACATCTACTGCATGCCAGTAAATACATATGTGTCACATACCTTTATTTTGTATGATTTGGTAATATTTCTTTTTCCTTTTCTCTGTGTCTCTCTCTCTCTCTCTCTCTCTCTCTCTCTGTCTCTCTCTCTGTCAGTCTCTGCAATAGAGTGATTGAGTTTGTTGGTAGAGATTGCAGCCTGCTTTTGTAGGAATTTGCACATGAGCATGTGATGGCCTCTGCACCAATTAGTGGCCACCATTTGCTAACTGCATGCAGCCTGCTGTGTAGTAATTGCAGTAATTACTGTCATAGCAACCCAGTACTGTATATTGCTAACTCATGTTGGAGTGGCCCTTTCAGCTTTTCAAGATGGAGATCATCCTTGTTTGCTGTGGACGTCATTGTTTAAGACAGAAGGTTGGTATAGTTCTTATATCAGAAGCCAGGGGTGTAGCCAGAGATTTACATTTTGTACTCGGACCTAATGTTGCTGCTTCCAGTACCCACTTGTCAGTGTAGAAATGTACTCACCCCTCAAAATGCTACCCCAAGATACATGGAAAGATGTACTTTCTTTTCAACTGTTACAATTAACTGCTATACAAAGCTAGTTATTGAGATGTATTCCTTTGGCACAAGAATTGTTTGTGAACTGCTATACTGTGAATATTCATCTACTCAATTCTAAACAGTTTGTGCTTTTTTAGTGTTGACAGCACAAGCTGCTCAAAAAAAACGGACACATTTCAGTACTGTGAATATGCTTACCTACATCCTTGGTAGACCCTGCACACACAGGTATATTCTACATTTGGGTAGGGTTGCAGAGGTACAGAGAGTGTAAGTACTATTGTGTGGATTTTATCTTGCTGGACTTACAGGGTTGCTGTGTATATGTTAGTTTATCAAGGTAAGTAGTCTGTCTGCTTAACTCCCAACTGTGGACCTATCCACATGATAGCCACAGAATAGCCTATTTTTTGTCTGTGCACCACACAGGTCTTTTCAGCAATAGAGCAATGGCATTCTTACAGTTGGTTGCTACCAGTACATGGGTACATCCATTTGTATTTCAGTGTTGTATTCCTACATAAGGTTATGCTTCTGAAACTCCTTCCAAAGCTATTTGCACAGTGTGTAACAGCAGAAAGGCTGATATGCCTCTGTGTTTCTGCCTCTGCCAGACCTCTCAACCACTCAGGTACATATTTGAACAGACTCAGGGAAAAGTAAAGAAAAAGTCAGGGACACCTTTAAAATATTAGTGCCATTAAGTTAAGACATTGAGAGAATCAGAGCATATAAATTAATACACCTTTTCTGAAGTAAAAGAAGTCTCTAACTCTTAATTATTGTCATTATTCATTAAGTGTAATTCACCACCTTTCTGGCCAAAGTCAGTAGTTTTCAGAGGGATTCAGAGGGACAGAGCTAAAATTTGTTTCAAAATCAGGGACATCCCTGAAAATTAGGGACAGTTGGGAGGTATGGCCTCTGCCCTAAACAGATATGTCAAGGTTTGTCCTGCTGTGATACTGTGTGGCGTTGTAAAGTGATCGTGTAACATTATTTCCTGCTAGAATGGCTGCTTCTCTTATCACAGTCATGTAATGTAATCCCACAACAACTGTTGGTCAACATCCACAGAACAAGTTGTGTGATATGTTATTCCTATTTTTCCTTTACATTCACTCATTCTGATGCATGATATATTTATTTAAGCACCAACTTGATGTATATTTACCGTGGCTTAGTGGTACTTCATGTTGTGTAGTGTGTGCAAGGTCTGGGGTTTGAGACTTATAGAGGCGTTTTATTTTGCTCCTGAGTAGAACAAGGGCCCCCACATACAGAGTGACTAAGGCACTTTTAAGCAGTTGTAAGCGGGTTTGCGCGGGTTTGCGCATTGCTGCTCATTGCTTAGCCAAGCGCAAACATGAGCAAACCAGCTAACTACTGCTTAATAGTGCTTACTCCAGCTAACTCACGTGTTCATTTCTTTGAAAGGAAAAAAGAAAAATGGGGAGATAGGAAAGTGATGAAAAAGGGGCACAAAGAGGGAAAGACAGTATGGAAAATAGCTCAGGATGTGCAGGACGGGTGTAGGGAAGGTCCATAGCTGCTCATTTCTTCAACAGCAACAGCTGTGCATATGCAATAAATTTGGAGGTAGATATGAAACCTTCAACCCCTGAGAGAGGGGTGAGGACAACAAAGTATGTTGTAATGCCAATTAAATAAAATTTCATGTGTCCAGTGGACATGTGTGCAAAATGGGCAGCTATGTAATTTTTTTTTTTTGGGAACAGATTGCCCTTTTTTTATTTTCAGGTGAGAGTGGAATGTGGGGTAGGGGAAGTAGGTATATTTGGGGAGGTAGGTTGGGGAGGTAAACAGACAAGACAAACAAGATGCTTACAGGGGCGGTATATGACACATGTGGTGGGTGAACACCTTTGACAGGGAAGGATGTTTGGAAATCGCAAGCCCATGTGCCCCCAGATGGAAACAGTGGGACTGAGGTCCCCACCCATGGGCAGTCACCACTGCACCTTCAGGCCCAGAGATTGGCTGTGCTGGGGGTTGTGTAGGGGGGCAGGCTGACCCGGGAGTTGTGCCACTTGGGCCTCAAGCTGGCATAGAGGTTCTGCAACAGAACATTCAATCTCTCTACACACCAACGCCCGGGCCATTCGAAGGGTGATAGGTGCCCCTCCTCCACCCATGCTTGCACAGGGGGGGCTGAGCCCCATCCCCTGCAGCGCTTCCACCCGAAGGTGGCACAGGGCCAACGGAGGAGGAGGTCCCAGGCTGGGCACCAGATCTGCTGGTGCAAGGTGTCATGGACAGCTGAGGTGGGACAGGTGGGTCAGCTGGGACCGGCCTACCCATACGAACTATGTTTTGGAGAGTTTAATAAAGATATGGGTTAGTAACAGTCAACAGCATTCCCAATTAGTTATAACAGCATGCAGAATTATTCCCATTAACCCAACATACCAGATTTTCAACAGTTGAAAAGCAAGCATAACAAATGCATATATAGAACAATAATGGACATCACAACAGCATGCAGGTTGAATTGATGGCAACAGGCCACCAATATTGTGGTATTTTAACAGGGCACATGCATAGAAATAAATGCAAATATTTATAAACCAATAGTACATATGTCCCAACAAATGTTTTGAGATTAGACATACCAATTGAGGTGTGGAATTGCATTTTTTATGCACATACAGTAGGGTGGAAAAAGATAGCTCAATTAACAACTTATATATCCTTCTAGTTTTCACTACATTCCTATTAACTGCAGTTATATGTCCCTTACATGTATTATTACACTACCCAATGTCCTTATATTGTGCAATAGGATTTTGCTAGATCATTATATACATGAGCTGTATCTTCCATAAAAACTGTCCAAGATGCAGATGTTACTGCAGCATATTATGAGAGCTGCTCAGAAACACACACTACTGCTAAGATGGTACACTGACAGCTCTATTTTTATATAATTATCTAGACATGTTCAGGTGAAAGTATCAGTTATATGTTAACAGCTCCCTACATTTCTGGCAGCACACTGACATTTCTGGGGAACACAATACCAAGCTACTCATGTGCCAGATTAACCTGTACATGCTGGGCATGAACCAAAAGTTGAGGGCTGTATATATGCATAAAAGCTACTGGCACTCCCTTCATCCATGTTATATGGGCCTACCAAAGTGTGAGTTTACACTGCTTAATACAACACTACTATTTGTAGAATGCAACAGTACAACAACATATCAAAGAAAATGACACAAACGCACTCCAGGAATTATACATTTATTAAATAATTATTACGCCTTTATTTATTGGGTTAAAACACTTTTTGAAGGCTCTCTCATTTATTTTATATAACAGTACATGCAGAATAATTACTAACCTGCCTGATGACGCAGCCTTTGCAGCCTATCTTCATGGGCTTGCTGGTTCATAGCCCGGACACCTGCAGCTGTGAAGTAAATGCAGTGATATTGAGACCTACCCATCCATAGTATAGACAAGCATAGCAATTCTTAACTACTTAATACAATGGCTACTTACTCAGTATTGGGGCATTAGGCATCGCATGGGTTTCCTGGATCCACTGGTCCAGTTGATCCTCCCAACATCGCTTCAGGTCAGAATAATGGTGCCTGACCTACTCACCAGTCCGAGGAACATCAGTGGCACTGGTGAGATCACGGGCAAGACTGTTCCAGGCCTCTGTTTTATATTAGGTACCCTGGTACTGGCCCTGCAGGAGTCTTTCCTCATGATTGTGGACAAGGAGCTAAACCATTACTTTGGACTCCTCAATGCCCCACCATTGCTCTCTAAATCGAGTGCCTTCTCCAACACCGGCCATGCTGACTGCAGAAGGAAGCTACAACCAGTTATAGCAAGTATTCCCACCTGTGGAGCTTAAATATGCCTCATTTCCTGCACTTATTTGTGATTGGCCACTTTTGGAAAAACTCAGCTGTAGGCACGCCTGCTTAGCTGATGTTGGCAATGTTCAAAATTCCTTTGATAGATATGTGTCTGTTGAAAGTGCATGTTAATGAAATGCTGTCATGGCTTAGTGGTTAAATACTGTGACTATAGTGCACAGTATCCTGAGTTTGAGCCCTGTTACTGCTTTTTATTTTCCTACTGGGCAGACCTGACTGGTTAAGGTACAGTAAAGAAGGTGTGGCCGTGTTTAACCGACTTTGCTCTTCTTTGCCCAACGTTGCTCAACATTGCTCACCGTTGCTCAACGTTGCCCGACATTGCCCAACATTCTGCTGGTTAGCGCGGTTCGCAGCTGCACGCAAATACATTGTTGTTGCGCTGGTTAGCAAGGTGTGCAGCTACGCGCAAATTCATTGTGCTGTTTAACACAGTGTGCAGCTATGAGCAATTGGATTTAAATATGCTCAATACTGGTAAAATGTGCTTAGCAGTACTTTATATTGCTTAAAATAGGGTACTCATGCCTCAGAATGCATAACCATTTCACCTTCATATATATATATATATATAATTCGTTCACTACTACATTTAACTTTTCAATGCTTTTTACAAAACTTATACATAAAAAAATGTCAGGAAATATTTTTGTATACAGATTTCCAACAGAAAATGGAACATGCAGTAGTGGGACTCGAACTGGGAATGCCTCCTCTTTGTGTGAAGGCTCTAACCACTAAGCTATTGCTGTTTTGCTTAATTTGCATATATTTTTCTTATTATCCTCTTCTGGTGTCTAAGCTGCTAACTGTAGCTAAGCAATGGGCAAACTTGTGCAAACCCATGCAAATACGGGCAGCTATATTGGATGAAATAAAAAAAATGTATAAAAATATTTCTATTTTTAATTTTGTCAGTTGTTTAACATATGGGGGAGTGTAGTGTTCCATTGTGCACATGTGAGCGGACTCACTCATGTAACTTGAAATTGCAACATTTCTTCATTGCAGGGGCATGGATTTTTGGACTGCTCGGCAGTCCGCACACCCCTTACACTCGTTCACGCTCCATGTAAGCTTTAGAGTTGAGGCAGCGCGTCCTCATTAATATGTGTGGTGCACTGCCGTGATACTCTTAGACAGGCACTTCCATGTAAGACTAATCTACTCTTACACGAAAGATTAGTGAATCCTGGGGAGTAACTATTACACTTGTAATATTTTGTAAACAACTTGCAATATCTCAGCAACCACTCATGTTACACACATACTGTCAGCAGCATTGTATTCGTCTGAGAGCTTTCATGTCAGGCTAAGGAGTTCTGTCTGTATTACTTGCTTGTTTAGATATTTAGAAAAATGTGAGAATTATATCTATATAAATTAATATAATAAAAACAACATTTAATATCTCTTTACCTGCACTAGACAGAGGTCAAATATTAATAGAGCTGAGTTTGCCATTGTGGAAGCTTTATGATGAAATCTTTTAAAACCTTGTACATAGCATGGTTTTAGAATTATTGACGCCACTCTAATATTATGAGTTAAGTCTTCTAAAATATTTCTTACTGAGTTTTATTCACATTTGTTCATGTTTTATTACTGATCCTTCATCAATTCCCAGATATTTATACACTCCCTCTTGCTCAAGTTCTTTTATATCACATTCTTGTCCCAAACTGATATTTTCTTGGTGTTGCAGTTTTCCTGCTTTAAAGGTTGCCTTTGCACATTTTCACGACCATATGATATTCTTATTTCATCTGAAAAGGTTTGGACAACTTGCAGTTGTGCTTTCAGTTCCTCATTTGATGAGCTGTACAGTTTCAAATTATCGACAAAGAGAAGATGAGAAGTCTTTACACTTTGTTGTTTTGCACCCCTGGCATACCCCCCTTTAATTTTTATCCCTGGGATAATAATTTGTCCATTAATTTGGCTTAATGGCAAAGTGGTCTGTCATTGTTCCATGGTCACTTTAATGTTGTCAATCAGTGTGGGGTGTATCTTATACATTTTTAAACACTCTTTTATCTAGGAATCCATGCCATAATTAGAGTCATCCCTTTTTTAAAGTATTCCACTATGATTTTATTTAACAACAAATGATACTTTGTTCCATATGACTTTCTTTTATTGCCCTTTTGTTCTATTGACATAATAGAGTTTTCTTCTAAATGACTATAAACTCTGTCGGCATCAATAAACCCTGTCTTGGCCTGGGGTTTTCCAGTCAGAGGCTTTTTTTAACTTTGTTTCAGTCTCTCTGGAAGTTACTTCATCCCGTTTCATATCCTGCACATTTGAACTTAATATTCATTCTTTTACGCCTACTATCAATTTAGCATCTGCTATCAGATTGGCATACACCCTGTCTCCTCAGATCAATCTTATAATAAAAAGCTATTACCAAAAGCCACCAAAAGAGGCAGTCCAAACCATAAGTATGATCGTTACACCAAAGTCAACCCCTGAAGAGACTGATGCACAATAACGGGTGAAACAAAGGATGGTGAGGCCACAATGCAACCGTCCTCCAGCATGCCTATGCTTGCTGCTCCCCCCTCATTGGCCTCCACCACAAAGAATGAAACAATATAATAAAACAACCTTTTGCCTCTAACTAAAATCAATGCACAAGGTTACTATTTCATAAATAACTGCTATAATTAAAATCAGGCTGCATTTAAGATACTCCTCAATTGTAATGGAAACTAACATTATAGGCATTTAAATAAAGTGGGGCTAAAAACGTATCCTTAATTTGAAAGGTTAACTAACATCAGTAGAAGCTAACTTACATGTGTCTAAGAAAGGATTTAGACTAAATAAATATAAGCCACGGGAATTCAGATGAACGACATCTCTTTCATAAAAGAGTTAATCTGGCTTTGACAAATCTGGGTGTTCAACCATGTGGATGCCCAATGTTTTGGCCAAACTTGCAATGCAATGTTTGATGAACATTCTTGATGGTGGTATGGTTTATAGCCCCATGTCAATGAAATCTAGATATCCATGCTGACCAAAATATCTACATGCCAAGGTATCAGCACCTTAAGTCAGAAAGGCCTGATAAAATTATTTCCAAAAGCATCTAATTGGGAATTCGTGTCAGGTTATTACCTTTGAGCTTAATAACTGCTGTGCTGGGGCTAGGCTACAGTGTAAGCAGTTGTGACCAAGCATTCCATAGCTAGAGCCAAGACAGACCAGGAAAAAAAATAAACCTGAGAACAGACGAGGACCTGGGATTCAAGTAAATGTTAAAGCCATCGATAAACACAGCAGCTCTTGAAGCTGCTCTCTGAAAAAAAGGTGTCCTATAACCAATATGAACATTTTGCTTACAAATTTAAATAGGAAGGCTATTTTCTGATATAGGACAAAAAGTAGTCAGATACTCATCTGCCTGTCCTTCAGTATGTCTGCTGTTCTACCAATTCTAAATGAATGCAAGTAAAAATCTGAAAGGGGGGATGCCTTGGTATAACAAGGCTTTATGCAATTCAGAACTGACATCTCGATCTATAATTAAGTGAACTCAACTAAGCTGAAAAGCTACCTGTGTAGGGGAAACATTTGAAGCTAATTTGTGCAGTACATTGGCACAGTATACCAGGAAAATTAAAAAGAGTCCTGATTTTCCTAAACAAACTTGCTGACCACAGCTAGTCTAATCTGATTTTGACCTCCTCTGTCAAATGGTGGCATGCCCTTTAGCAAGACATACATCTCTCTAGAACAATGATCAAAGTAGCTCACTACCCTGAAAGGCAGCTATTTATAATCATGAGAATAAGCTTGCCCAGACTACCAAAGAATGGAAATCTTGGGATGAGGCCAAACCCACTAATAATGTCGTTCCCAAAAATGCCTTTGTATAGGTATCCTGCGATCTCATACTACTCTTTTTGATGTTGCCCCATTCATTTACAACCATTGACATTCCTCAATGGCTAGTGATGTCCAGGAGATTAAGTAACCGAGACAGCCAATCAAGAGTTGCTGATGAAAATTTATTGTACTAGATGCTTCATCAAACAAACACCACTGAATTAAAAAAAATGAAGAATAATTGAAATAGGCCAGCATCTTTTTTTGGGAAGGCACTCCTAAATAAATGGCCTAAAAGCACTGAGAGATGCAGAGTATCATTTCTTGGCACTCACAGCCAAAGATCTTAATAAAAGTTTGAGAGCTACTCTTTGCCAATTAATCAATCCTTTGGTGGTGCAAACATCATGAACTGCAGTGTTTCTGGTACCGGTTATCAAAATAAGGAATAATGAAATCAGGACAGGCTGACAGCCAGTTACACCACTGACTTTTCCTGGAATTTGTCTGGCTGTAAAAGTTAAGTTGATTTTCAAGCTTAGGAAATCAAACAATCTCAAAAGTGAGTACACACATTTAGAATGGGTTTACATTTTCACTTATGCCTGGTGAACTGCCTGATTATAAGAATAGAAAGTACACTGTTATTAGCAAGGTGGTCCCTCCAAAACAAGTTAGAGACCCAAATCAGTAAAATCTCCAAACGGTTATGTCCCATCTTTGCTCATAATTATTTATTTATTTTATTTATTTTACATTTGTTAACCAGGAAAGTCCGACTGGATACAGGTCCATTATCAGCAGAGGCCAGGGGAGAAAAGGTCCAAATGTACAAAAACAAGTATAAATACAGTGAAATTATTACAGTGAGTTATCACAAAACTGAGATTTGTTTAACGATATGTACACACAGGTACATGTTTTTCTCACATACACACAGCAAAGGTTGGAAGCAAGAAGCTGAGAAAGAAATAGTTAAATATTTCATCTGAAAAAGGAAAACACATATATTAAGGTGGTTATCATGCATGGTGTAGTGTTAACTTTAAATCTGTCCAGTAGGTGGGTGATACACAGAATTTTAAACAGTTAGAGTCAGAGTTTTCTTCTTGTAATGAGGTTCTCATTTGTGAAATATGTTTGAGTGAGGGTTAGTCGGAGTTTGTACAGGGACAAAGCCATTGCATTTTTAGGTATTTCCTAAGGGATTTTTTGAATTGGGATAAGGAAAGGTCAGTGGTGAGTTCAGCAGGAAGTAGGTTCCAGTTTTTTCCAGTAGAGTTGGAGAATAATGATTCACCAATTGAATTTTTGGTTTTAACAGTTTGCACTAGCATTTTTTTGGAAGAGCGAATGGATTTTAGGTTATTGTAGGGGGTAATCATATTTTTCAGTATGGGTGTACTGTCTGCTTGGTAGAGCATTTTGTGAACAACTATTAGTTGGTTATATTGCAGTTGATAGGGTAGTTCAAGCCAGTCTAACGACTGAAGGTTAAGGCAGTGATGGGTTCTATATGCTGATCCTGTGGCAAATCTGGCAATGTTATTGTAGCACCTAGTAAATTTATTGAGGTTTGATTTGCTTGGGTTTACTAAGATGGGTGAGGCATAAAGAAGGGTCGATAGTATATGTGTACAGGCAATAACAGTTCTAGCAGATGGGGTTAGGAATGGTTTAATCCTGTATAAAGAGCCTCATTTTTATTAACTGTTTTAATAGTTTTGTCTATGTGAGCATCAAACATGCGGTCATTGCCGATGATCACTCCCAGTAGTTTAGTACTAGGTTATGGGGAAATTATGGTGCCATTGTTAGATATTATGGTTAGAGGTGGTGAGAGGACCTTGCAAGTGGGGCAGAAGAGTAATAGTTTGGTTTTATCTGGGTTTAATAGTAGTTGGCGACCAGTGAGCCAGTTCTCTACTTTGTTGAAAGTGATTTGGGACAAGGACTGTAAATCTGTGGGGGAGGTGATATGATATGACATATGATATGGAGTAGAGCCATGCCACTGAAAACCATCAACCTTGAAATTACCAACATGTGCCTAACCCAGAAGTTGCATCAATAAACAATTAAAGATCCTCTGGGGATTGTCCAGGGGATCCTCACTGAAATTACCTAAAAAGGTATTCCATAACCAAAGTTCTTACTTTATTCTGGCAGGGATTTTAACTCATTGATCTTTGCTTTTTTTCCTTTACACATAACTGAAATGTCTCTCAAATTTGTCCTGCCTGGGGAAATGACTTGGGAGGCAAAATTGTGCAGGCCATTCATATTACATCGGTAATCCTGACATATTTTGCTACCTAATGCCTAAGACTGTAAAACAAAGGCATTGCAATATGTCTTGAAGTGGCTTGAAGGCTGAAGGAGGGACAAGAATTCCTATACCTAAAAAGCTAATGATCTGAGAGGGACCCTCGGTTTTGTTCAAAGCCAATGTAAACCTAAGTCAAGAAATAGACTAATGTAAATAGGCGTCCCTTCTCTGGCTCCTTCTCCTTCACCCACTATAATGTCGTTATCTAGGTAGTGAATGTCAGTCTGTTTTGGTGTACTGCCAACACCAGTGTAAAGCTGTACTAAAGGAATCAAACACAGCTAAGAGTGCAAATCAATCCATGGGCTTGACCTTGTTGAAGTAAAATTAACTCTCAAAGGAGAATTCCAAGAGGGAGCTTTCCTGCTCTTTGATCAGAAGAAGCCTAAATTATGATTTTATATCAAGAATATGAAGCCATGGATTGGAAAATTTCTTAATTACATGAGGTGCTTGGTCTAAGGAGGTATAATGAATTTTGGTTTGCTCTCTCTCAATAAAGTCATTGACTGGTATGCCTACTGGGTGGGGCAGGTGGTAGATGTGATAGAACTTGCACTTCCTGTTCCTTGGAACTAATGTGATGAGAGAAATATTCTAGAATTACCGTGGTGGATGGGCAAAAGACCTGTCATCCTCAACCTCCTTCCCTTTCACTTGGCCTGATGACCTTCATTCTTCCTCCCCTTTACAGAGATTATACTCCAAACAGGCTTTGTATCAGTCATGACAGAAGATCCAATAGGAAATACTAACTTAAAACCTTGAATTAAGAATAAGGCTGAACACCTGTTTGTGCAATCCTGTAATTCTTCATCTAATTTCTGAACCTTCATCATGGAATGAGACTTAATAAAGGCACATTTGACCCCAAAAGTTACCCTTACCATTAACTGTGACACCCTGCTTAACAGGATAAGGCTTCTTACCCCAAGTTTGTTTATTATGAAGTGGCTGTTGACTATTCATCTAGCATCAGACTGCTGAACGGTTCATGAAAAGTTTGTTTATTATCAAGAGGCGGTTGAGTATTCTTCATCTAGCATTGGACTGCTGAGTGGTTCATGATGCATTAATAACAAACATGTGAAAAGAAAAAGGATGGCCATGAACAGTTGCATTGTTAAAAGCCCAACAGAACTTGGTACAGCTGTTTGTGGCCTTTGACGTGGAAGTAGCAGAAGGCCCAGTTTTATGTAACATGACACACAACCACATGTTTGAATGTTGCTGGTCCCTGCATAAGGTCTTGCCTGTTGCTCTAAGTTTCCTAAAGAACTGGTCATACAAGGCAAAAGCTGCCTCCCTCCACACAAACATGAGTGTGGTGTGTTTCTTTGATTGTTAAGAAATAGACCAAAAGAGGCTAAGTGTCTCAATTCTTTCTCTATCAATATGGCCATGTAAACAATGAATTCTGCAACCCAATTTCTCCAGGTCTTACAGATGAATTTTGAAGAAGCCTTTTTCTTTAATGCAGCCAAGCAGCCGCCAATTCCTTTGAGCCAGTATTTTGAGCCTTCTCTAATCCCTGAAAGCCACCAGCATCCAACAAGTCAAAAACTTCAATATAATTGCTCTTATTAATCTCATCTTTAATGTTGGGTGGATGTGTGCTATATTACAAGATCCTGGCAAAATATTATCTTTGTATACTGGTACACTGTTGCTGCTGGAATGAAACACAGGAGCCAGGGACTGAGCCAACCTAGGTTTGGGTTGCATACCTCTTAACCTCTTACAGCAAGAAATCTGGACAAAGCTATAAATAAAAGTGGGACAAAGGCCTAAAAATACCGACAATTTTTAAATACTCTTGTTACAAACTTAGAAAGTTGATAGAATAACAGGGTTTGCATTAGCATGAGTTTTCTGAAGGGAATGAAGTCTGAAACTCAAATGTCCATCATTTTCTAACTTCAGTCTTTAATAAGTTGTCACTCATTTGCCAGAAAACCACAATTTTATGAAAATCGGACCAAAAAATATAATGCAAAAATATGGACATTCTGCAAAAATATGTACAGTTGATAGTTATGATGGGTTGTTGAGAATCAGCTCTCTGTAGAGGTAGCTCCTTCTTGTGATTACTCTATGCTATTGATAGAAGAAGTGATGCTCATTTAACCTAAACCAGAGAAAGTAAAACTAAATGTGGAGCAACTGGACACAAAACCTTTCTCTAAGACCTGGTCAAACATTTTACCCGTCCCCTCCCAAGGAAAAGATTAAAAAAAATCTACTATATATTCTTATGCTGACTGCCCCCCCCCCCCCACACACACACACACACTTGGAACTGGCCCTTCTACTACATCTAAGATCTCATCATCTTCATACTCTGGGTTGGGATCCATTGATTTAAGTCTCCCTCAAAATGCAAGCAGCAGCATCACCACCTTTTCATGTTCCCTGTCTGGAGTTTTTAGGATGAAACTATTCTCCTGATGGCTGAAGTACCTTACTGACACTGGTCAGCCTACTAATCCAAAACGAGCTCTTGTGCTTTGGAAAGTATCCTTGCTCATCTGAACTTCAATGATGGCAATGCAGAGAAAACTGTTCAAATAAAAACATTAGTATCAGGAATTATAACTCTGCACCAAATGACATAAAATTAGTACACTAAAGAGAATTTGGTTATTATGATTAATCTTTGTATCCTTGAATAAGACTGAATGTTGTTACAAGTTGCCATGTACCTACTCCCCCCCACCAAATCATCAGTGACCACAGTTCTCCTGATGAACCCCAAATGCAAGTAATTAATTAATCTACAGCGAGGTATTTAAGGAATTACTTAAGCAATGTACCTATAATTCCTTAAAAGTACAACTTTTGGGTTCTATACTAAATATTCCCTTATTTTCTATAAATAGAACTAAATGAAAGAGTTTAGCCAACTATTGTATTAAGCAACTATCATTTAATCTTTGATAAACAATACTTCATCAGACATACATTATACTTAATTGATAAGCAACATAAAACTAATGTTGTTCAATATAACTATACCTTAAATAAATTAAGTAAAAATAAACATAAAAATACAATTGAAGTCAATTGCTCATATTTTGTATGTTATATATATTTTATCAATTTCAACTCTAATTGTTATTATTAATTAATAATTGTAAATAAAATGTAAATAAAAATGTTAAATAAACCAATATTGTTTAAAAAATATATATATGTATATTTATATATGTACATCTGCATGTATTTGAGTATGCAAAAACATTTACCTATACCCCATATTTGTGTATGCATTACTATAAAACAATTTGTATATATATACTAATAAATATAATAGAATTTCAAATTTGTTATATGTGTTTTTAACTTGAAAACACGTAAAATGTGAATATATTAAAAACTTTTTTTGCATACTCAAATACATGCAGATGTACATATATAAATATACATATATATATTTTTTAAACAATATTGGTTTATTTAACATTTTTATTAATAATTAATAATAACAATTATATATAACATACAAAATATATTTAAGGTATAGTTATATTGAAGGCATTTAATTTATCAATTATCAATTGAAGGTAATACCTTGACCAAAAGCGCTTACTACAATAAAGGTCGCAACTATCATTTAATCAGATTTTAATCTTCTTCTGGCTTTTTCCCGGTTAGGGGTCGCCACAGCAGATCATCTGTCCACTCATGATTGGCAGTGGAGTTTTACAGTGTCCAGTTGCCAGCCCAGCGCCCAACCTTCCACAGAAGGCACACACACACTCACACCTAGGGTCAATTTAGAGTGTCCAATCCACCTACTGCATGTCTTTGTGATGTGGGAGGAAACCAGAGCACCCAGAGGAAACCCACGCGGCCACAGGGAGGACATGCAGACTCTGCACAGAAGGCACCCCAGCCAAGAATCGAACCAGAGAACCTCTTGCTGTGAAGCGGCAATGCTAACCACTGCACCAATGTGGCCGCCCATTTAATCAAATTTTAATAATCCCTAAAATTAAATACTATTTCAGGAAAATGGAAGGATGATCTGTGGAATATCTAATTATTGACAGACTAATTAAGTAAGCATATAAAATCAGCTCTTGCAAACAAGATGTAAATCAAAATTTGTACCCTGTGACTACTATTAAATAAACTGTGCTAAAATAAATGACTTACAATGTAATTGTTTTCCTATCTGCAGCAAATACCCAAAAGTACAGCTGTGTAAGTTGAACTTACCATAACAGTAGATGTTCAAATGATCACTGCAGTAGCCTTAGCTATATGTGTTCTTTCCTGTAAAGGATACAACATCTGGCTAGCTTGCAAAGCTTCAGGGCACCATTCATGTCACCAAACTATCAAGTGGCTTGAGTTGAGGGGACTAAAAGACAAGTTTGGGTACAAAGCCCTTAAGAGATTTTTGCCAGCAGAGAGAGGGAGGCTGAGCCCTGAAAGGACAAGACTAGGAATATAAAAAAATAAAAGTCCACACTCTGGCATAAAACAACACACCACCAAAACAAGGGGGGCATATGGAGGAAGTGGCTACCACAACAGTGATTATTCAATCATCTACTATTACAGTAAATTCAACTTAAACAGATGTACTATGTCATTCATATTAATCACTGCTGCAGTAGCCTTAGCTATGTGGGTAGATTACCACAGCTAACTATATTTGGGAGGTGGAAAGAGAAAGATCCAAGACCCCCTGGAGAATGATTCTAGCAAAGCATGATCTACACCTAGAGAAGGAGTTCAGCTTATAGCACTTTGTAAAATTATGTGCAGAGGACAAAGTAGCAACTTCTAGAACACTTCTAGAATCCAACCCTTTACAAAAAGCCAAGGTCCTTGTTGAATGGACATTGACCCTGCCTGGACTAGATTTGTCATGGTGGGTATAGCAAAAGGTAATACCATTTGGAAATAGTCTGTTTTTACAACATGTGTCCCTTCTTCTTACCTTCACAAGAAATGGACAATTGATTCAGTTATCTGAAAGATTTAGTTCTGCCAAGATAGTACCTGAGTTGTCTGTGGGCATCCAAGATATGGGATATCCTTTCTCCCTCATTTTTAGGTTCAGGAAATAAAATGGGGAAATGGATAGTTTGAGTTAAAGTAAATTTGGATACCACTTTAGGCATAAAAGAAAAACTAGTTCTAAAAGAAACCTGTCCTTATGGAAAATGAGGTACGGTTAACTTACCATAACAGCTAGTAACTCTGATACCCTTCTGGCAGAGGTCAGAGCAATCAATAAAACTATTTTGCTTGTTAAGAACCTCAAGTCAGCCAGATTAGCTGGTTCAAATGAAGAAAGTGTTAGTTTCTCTAACATAAAATTAATATCTCAAGGAGGATTCACCAGTTTAGTCGGAGGCCTCTTATGCAAACCTCTTTCAAGAACATTTTGACATATGACTGCCTTGAAAGAGGAAGATCCATGGACTGACATGCTGAAATGACAGAAAAATGAATGTTAATAAAGGAAAAAGAAAGGCAATAGGACCATAACTCACACAAATACTGTGAAACCAGAGAACAACTAGCCCTGAATGGGTACTGGTTATTTTGTTGGCACAAGAAACCTTTTCAATTTGCTAATATATGATTTTCTGTTAGCAGGCTTTCTTGCCTACAGTTGTGCCTGCTGCATGACCTCAGAAAACAGGTGCCTAAAAGGAATTGAGACATTATCATCCAGGCAGTCAATTGAAGATGATTGATGTCTGGGTGTATCAAACACCCCTGATCTTGTGTGAGTAGATCCATTCTGTGAGGGAACTTGTGGTAATTTCTGCTGGCCATTTCCAAAAGAGGATGGAGCCATGGTTGCCCGGGCCAGAAAGGAGTCACCACAACGAAGGCCGGGTGGGAGGGTGTCAGAAAGTCTCCTTAATAATCATTCAGACTTGATAGAGTATCCTTGGTTTTGGGAGGTTTGAGACTTCATTTTCAAACCTCCTTGCCACTCCTTCTTCTTCTGAAGCATATATTTACCTGAATTCTGTTGAGATTATATATTCTTTTTTGTCAAAAACTGTTTGAGGAGAAAGAAAATGCTTTGGACAATGAAAAGGAGGTCTGGAAAATCTTAGATATTCACTGGATCAGCTTGCCCCTTTCATCAAACGTTTTAATCATATCTGCAGCAGAAGGGCCAAAAACTAAACCTCTATTGAAGGTAGATTTTAAAATCTAATTTTAACATCATCCAGGAGGTTCTGAGAATGCAGCCAAACAAACTTCCTTAAAACTGTACTACTGGACATAGCCCTGGAAGAAGTATCAACTGTGTTGTGCACATACTGCAAACAATGAGCAATGACCTGTGCAATATAAGAAACTAATTATTTAAAGCAGATTTTTCTTCACAAGAAGAAACTTCAAATTAAAATGTTCTCATACTTCCACAATATTTCAGAAAAAAATTTTACATATGCATCTTAAAATTTAAGATTCTGAAATTAAAGGTTGCAGAAGTATACACATTTCCCAACCTTATTAGAAAGAGAAGGATGGTAATTACCAAAGTGCTTATCAGCAGAGGAGTCTACAAAGGCTATAGCTGTTGGGTCAGGTTTGGAAATACTATATAAAAGTATAAAAAATTGAGGAACTTTACACATCCTATCTGCCTTTTTAGGGCTGGCTGGCTGACTATCAGTAATGTTGCAGGCAGTAAAGACACACATCATCTAAAGCAGCCAGGATAGGAGGCATGGGAGTAGGTTCTGGAAAATCCTTCTGTAACAACTCATGATATATTTTTAATTTTATTAACATTTTAGCAACAGAAAACAGTAAAGAAATTGACCAAACCAACAAACAATTTTTTATTAATTTAGTAAACTCATTACATGAGGGAGTAGTTTTACTTTTCCAATTCTTTGTAATTACTTTTATAGAAATTGCTAGAATAGACCAAAGAAGATGCACTTGAGTCTTAGGTGTAATTGTAGGAATTGGACAATTAAATAAAATCAATAATTTAGATATATTGCAGAGAACAGACCACAATGCATGTGTGAAATCATTATTTTTTTTCCAAAAAGAAGATATTATTTTATACTCATGCACTTTATGTACCCAATCACCTTCTATGTCCAAATTAAATCTCCAGCATTTAATTGTAACAGTTTTGTATATTAATGTAATATTAGTCAGTGTGATATAGGCTATATGTAAATATTTCTTTGTGAACATTTTTTCTAGTATAACGGAGATGTGTTTTCTCTGCTGATTTAAACACTATTTTTTATTTTCATCCAAGAAAATTTGATTATTAGTTTTTGTAGAATAATTCCAAAATAAGTTATCAGAAGAAAAAGAATAGCATCTAAGAATTCTATATATTTTGGATAAATATGACTTAATATTTACTAAATTAATATAAACATTAATTAAAAATTCTAAAATTTTAGGTAAATATTCCAACTGCAAATCACATATCATATTGACCTTCATATTTACAAATTCTCCACAAATCTGCAGAATTAACCAAATGTTTAGTTCTAGTCTGTATCTATAAAGAATATTTTCTTCAGAGTGAAGATTATTCCCATTTAGGAACTGATGGTAATAAGTTAAATTGTTCTTGTTCATAGCTCTAACATTTTATGAAAATTATAAGTTTCTAAATATTCATTAGTATAAGTGATGGGAAATAATGAAAAAATACATTTGTAATAAAATAAGTTGAATAAATACACGTCCTAAAAGAAAATCGGCTATGACTAGTATAAGGAATTGAATATGAAACATTATTCCCATTCATACAATAATCTTTTAAAATCCAATAAAAGCTATTAGACACAATTTGTCTATGATTTGTAGTAATCTTTTTATTATTGATTAGATTTTTTTCATGAATTGATTTCCATGTATTAAGCCATAATGCCATTACTTTAACATTGGCTGAAGTAGCATATAATGCAACATCTGTGAAAGCTATGCCTCCATCATTCCAACGATTCCTATGCCAGTTAAAGGAGATCCTTTGTTTATTTGTATACCAAAAAAATTGAGTAGAATACTATTTATTTTCTTTTAAAAGAGTTTAGATGGAGCCAAGATTAATAACTGAATGAAAAACAAAATTTTGGGGATAGTAACCATCTTAATTAAAGTTAGATGATCCTCTAGAATAAAAAAAAATTTCAATTAGTAGTTAATTGTGTAATTGTATCAGTTATATGTTTAAAATTAGCCAACTCAAAATCTTTACAGTTTGATGTTATAATGATACCAAGCTATTTAATGTATTATCCCAATTAAAATTACTATATTTTTAATAAGTTATTTAACTTATCATTAATTAGTCTAGTATTAGTCTTATGATGATTAGGTGTTAAATGTGAAATTGCCTCCAAATGTTTCATGGAAATAATTATATATTCCAATGAGGTTTATATATTACCTATTGTTAGAAGAATATCATCTGCAAAAATTGGAATTTTTAAGACAAAATCATCTGCTAATGATATACCTATAATATTTTCATTTAATCTAATACAGTTTGCTAAAGGCTTTATAACTAATGCAAACAACAATAGTGACAATGGGCAACCTTGTTTCTTCTCTGTATTTTAAAGGAGTACAAGAGAAAAGATCCTATTTTACCAAAGGAATAAGAATTATTTTAAAGCTTAGCAACTAAAGATATGAACTCCATTGATAAATTATATCATTTAAGTACTTTGAATAAATATGACCAATGTATTGAATATAAATGTTTATCCTCATCTAAACTGATAATTGAAAGTATTTTTTTTATTTTTAATAGCATAATCAATTATGGTAGTTAGTCTAATTATATTATTGTGTACCTGTCTGCTAAAATAAATCTTGTCTGATCATTACTAATTACTTTTGGTAAAATTAAACTGATTCTATTTGTTAAAATAGACATAGGGCCAGATTCACGATGGCTTGCATGGAGTCTAAGAGTAGTGTAAGACTCCATGCAGCCATCATGTCCGACGAGTGATCCACGAACAGCCTGCAGGGGCGTGGAAGAGAGCTCCTAAAACGGCTCTTACACGGACAGGGCTTGGCTATGCAAATTATCTCACTTGCAACCGAATGGCATGCAAATGAGGTAATTTTATGATCCAGGAAGCACAAACTTGTCTGTGTAAGAGCCGTGTTATCTGCAGAAATGTACTCAGTTGACAACTGAGTACCATTCTGCAAATAGCACAATGGAGCCTTGTCAGCTCCAAATAAAGGTTGCATATGTTCCAGGAAGCATGCCAATGGCCAAATATGTGGCCACTGGCAACGTACCTCCATGCAAAATTAAAATAACATTTTTTTTTTTTTGGCGATCGCTGATGTTTAAACTTAGGGCAGCGCCTCGCAAACGGGCTGCGTAAAAAAAAATCAACAGAAACATATGTAAAACCCATAAACGTGGGTTTTATGCAAACCATCAATATGCAATGTAAGGGAATAGCAGGCTGAAAACAACATGGCCACCGAGAAGGGTTGCTAAGGGGTAAGCTCAGTGTAAGACATGTAACTAAGCATTAGTAGGCAATCCTATGTAAATGAGTGTTAGGATAGTGAATCGCACTTTTACATAGCATATGAGCACATTTCCTGGAGTGTAGGAGTAGGATAAGGGGGAGTAACAGAGTAGGAGATAGGTGACATCACAGGGGAGTATGTATGAAAGAAATGAAGCTCATTGGAGCAGAGTGGGATGTGAAAGCTGTCAGTTAGACATCATGGAAAGAGGTGTGTCAACAGGTAGACATGGGAAAGCCAAGAAATGGAAGGTGTACACTGTGGATAACACCAAAGTTTCTTGCTGAGCGTGCATGCACGCGTGTGAGTGCTGGGAAGCCCGAGTAAGATGGAATGCGTGCGTGTAAGCGTGAGTGCACGCGTTTAAGCCGGAGTAAGCATGTATAAGGCTGTTTAAAGAGTTATAAGCGCATTTGCGCTGGTGTGCGCACGTTTTAACCCGAATAAGCAAGTTGTAGTCCATCTAAGCATGGGTGTGCACGTGTTAGCTGTTGTGCGCATGTTTTCCCTTGTATGCACATCGCTCCCCCTTGAGGAAACAGAGAGGAAAAAGGAAGCACAACAAATTGTAGGAAGCTACCAGGTACTAGCATAGCTAGGAGGTGAAAACAATCAGAATCAGGCAATTACACAGGCAGAACAGTAGCCCAGCCCAGCACTGAAAACTCTGCAAACAACAGTGCAGTATGTTTCTCTCAACAGACACTGCAACACTGGAGTAAGCTACTAGAAGTGAAAACTGAAAAAGCTTCACTCAGACAAAAAATCCTAGGGGCTGCCATAGCTGTTATAAGGCGACATATGCAACATGCTGAGGGTGGTGACAATGCAAATGCTGCCGGACAACCCACAGTGAGGAGACAGAGAAGAGTGTACAGGCCCAGGGTCACCTACCAGGGGTCACATGAGCTGGAGATAGTGGAGCGCTACAGAGTGGACAGAGACCTCCTGCAGCAAATTGTTGAGCTGTGTAGGCCACGCCTCACACACAGAACCAACAGAGGGGAACCTATCCCAGTGGAAACCTAGGTATGTGTTGGCCTAAGAAAACTAGCAACAGGTACCTTCCAGAGACCAACTGGTGATATGATGGGGATATCACAGGCATCAGCATCTAGGGTACTGCACAAGTTCCTGGATGCTATGTCAGCACATGTCGGTGATCATGTATAGTTCCCCAATTCCTGTGAGGTATTGGCCAGCAATATGCATCTCTTCCAGCAAATAGCGGAATACCCTGAGGTAGTGGGTGCAATAGACTGCACGCATATATGTGTCAAAGCACCAGCCGGTGAGCAGTGTAGGGCCTACATTAACCGCAAGGGCTTCCTCTCCATCAACTGCCAGGTTGTGTGTGATGCCCAGGGCATACTAATGAATGTGTGTGCTGGCTGCCCTGGAAGCTACCATGATTCCCATATCTGGCAACTGATGCAGCTGTACCAGACATTTGCCAATGGGGACATCCCACATGGTCACCTACTGGGGGATGCTGGCTATGCACTGGAGCTGTGGCTGATGACACCCATCAGAAACACACACACACCTGAACAGGAATGCCATAATGAGGCACACGCACAAACACGTAATGTAATAGAGCATGTGTTTGGGCTGCTGAAGTCATGGTTCTGGTGCCTGGACACATCTGGTGGAGCCTTGCAGTACTCACCAACTACATGTACCCAAATTGTCATGGTATGTGCTATGCTACATAATATGATTCTGCGAAAACAGCTGCAGCAGGACCAGCATAGGCCCAGCCCAAACAGCCCCCCACCATTGCCAAGGCCATCACAGGCAGAGCGTGACTCGGAGGAGGAACAACCTGAGCCTGCCCCAGTAGGCAGAAGGAGGTATGCCCAGTATGCCTTGGCCTTGGCAAAGAGGCAATGTATAGCACATACACTGGCTCAGTAGGAACCCTGGAAATGATACCTCTCTCTAACTCACACATATAGTAAAAGGGATGCCTAAGTTGACACAACCTGCTTTCAAACATGTACAGGGAGTGTAGTATGTGCATCCAACATAGGCAGCCCTGCAGCACCTCCTGAGGCATGATTGCCATGTGTTAAGCAATGTAACACCATGTAGTATATGCAAACTTGATGACCCTGAGTAACATCCTACCCTCACTAAGCATAATGCCACAATATGAAGACAATATGATCAATTACAACAATTGGCTTAAGTATTGTTGTTAGTCAAAGGGGATCCATTGCCTGTCAGCCTGAGATGACATGCTGAGCAAGAAGCGATGCTCCGCTAGGGATGGCTGGCACCTATCACCCCTGGCCTTTAGGATACTGGCAAAGGCTGTTGTCACCCCCATAGTGCCTTGAATAGGTAAAGCTCAAAACACAAACCCACCTCCACAGGTATCACAAGGGATACGAAACTAGAAGTAATGCTACCCAATGCCAGAAGTCTAAACTGCAAGATGCATGCAGTCCAAACTCTCCTCAGCATGGAAGATGTTTATATCTGTGCAGTAACAGAAACCTGGTTCAAGGATTCCAAGAGCACCCTAGCACTACCAGGTTACACCTCATACCATGCTTTACAGCCCCAAAACATGGAACAAACTACAAAAGGAGGGTGAGTATCAATAATTGTCAAGGATACCCACACCCCCAGGTTGGTGCCACAACATGAAGCAGCACAGACTATCCACGTGCAAGTAACAGTGGCTAACACTGCCTCCCAGTTCGTAGCCTGCTGCACACCACCCTCCTAAATCCAGGAGCCCCACTTGGCCTACTTGAGAACACATGAAAATATGAAGGTCTTTCCAAACAACATTATATTGGGCGACTGCAACTACCCAAACATAGACTGGGAGCATTATTCTAGCTCCAACACCCTAGGCCAAAGGTTCCTAGAATTCATAAACCAAAATGCTATGGAACAACTTGTCACCGCTCCCACAAGAGGGGTAAACATACTGGACCTGATAATCACCAACATGGGGACTCTATGGTCAAGATGAGAAGTGTATCCCTCTCACTGGTAAGATCAGACCATAGAGTAATCTCACTGGATATTCACATCCTGACCCCAGTCCCTGGTCAGAAAACCACAGTGAAAAACATGTGTAAAGCAAATTATGCACTCCTCCAAACTGAGGTGGAATCCATTAAAGCCCTTGTGCCTGTGGAAAATATGGCCCAGACCTCAGAACCCTTTATAAATGCATTCTATGAACACCTTCAGGAATGCATGGATTATGCAATCCCAAATAAAACCAAGACCCAATCCTCCAAAGGCAGACATCCTGTCTGGTGGACCCCAGCCATCAACAAACCATTCAAGAGAAGGAGGAAGCTGCTACATGATAGAGCAAAACCCAAAAAGGGAAGGCATCAGTGATCAGTATTATGACAAAAAACTATGGCCACACATAAAATCCTCTAAGGCCAGCTACGAGATAAAAAGTGTACAGGACACTAAGGATAACCACAAGGCTTTCTTTACTGATGGTAGGAACCTGGGTGGGAATTCCCAGATATGTTCAGAATTAGTCCAAAATGACAAACAATACACCAAACCCACAGACATTGCCAACATCCGACCTGACAGGTTCAGTGCAAACCCCCCCCCCACCAAAAGGCGGAATATCTATCCCAGCAGAGTGCTGGCCCCCTGACATTGCAGATGCTCAGGTAACAGCCAGCATCTCCAAAGCAAAACACACAGCATCAATGGGACCAGATGGTGTTCTGGGCTGCGTCCAACATGAAGTCCAAGAAGAATTGAAAACCAAATAAAACTACAGCTCAATCTCAGCCTTACCACATGATATGTACACAAAGAGCAGTGTACAGCAACAGTGGTCCCTCTCCACAAAGGTGGTGCCTGAATGGATACTGCAAACTATCACCCCGGAATCCTGACTAGCTTGGTCTGCAAAGCCATGGAAAGGATCATCATGGACCTCAGAAATAAAGATATTAGGGACCTACAGACACTGGACCCTACCCAGTGTGGCTTACTTAAGGGCAGATCCTGCCCCTTAAACCTGGTTGAGTCATTTGAAACAGTCACCAAGGCCATTGATGAGGGGAAGGTGGTCCACACAGCCTACATGGACCTCGCAAAAGCCTTCGATACAATACCCCACTCGGGCATTATAGATAAGCTTACCAGCTTAAATATAAACCCCTATGTCACTAGATGGGTTGCAAACTGACTTAAGGACAGAACCCACATGGTTAGAATTGCTGGAGCCATGTCAGATTCCAAACCAGTTACAAGTGGCATCCCACAAGGCTCAGTCCTGGGACCTCTCTTGTCCGGTATATATTTCTCGGAGGTACAGGCCAACACGGAAGGACTGTGGCTGACCAAGTTCGCAGATGACTGCAAACTGGGCGCCATAATCGACTCTCCAGCCGACACAAGCATACTCCAAAAGGGCCTCATAGAAACAGACAACTATTGCCAGATCCATGGCCTCAAGCTAAACACCAAAAAGTGTATAGTCATCCCCTTTGGCAAAAAAAAGTGCCCACAAATTACCACATAGGTGGTAATCCATTAAGTACAGAAGAAGTAATTAGGGACCTGGGCACCCAAGTTGATAGCAATCTCTCATTTGACAACCACGTGGCCAAAGTGGTTAGAAAAACATTTTATATAGCCCACCTAATCATGAAGGGATTCACATCTAGATCAGGGGAGGTCATCGTGCCTCTTTACTCATCCCTCATCAGGCCCATAATTGAGTACAATGCCCTTTTTGGGATGTACCTTACCAGACACCTGCAGCAACTGGAAAGACCCCAAAACTACCTCACCAAGAGGATCAAAGGGCTCAAACAGATGCCATATGCTGCTTGGTTAAAGAAACTCCAGCTCTACTCAGTGGCATACTGCCTGCTCAGAGGCGATCTGTGCCTGATGTATAAAGCCATGTCCAACCCGGAATTAATGGACATGCTGCACCTCAGAAAATCCAAATCCCATCAAGCTACATGCTCGAGAGACTTGAACCTCAGCACTGAAATAAATAGGACATGCTGGAGGGACAGATTCATAACCCAGTGGCTCCCTTCACTCTGGAATAAAATCCCAGTCCAGGTTAGGCAGAGTCCTTCATTGACTGTCTTCAAGAGGAATCTTGATGAGTGTATGAGAGATTGTAGGTTTACCCTGGGTATCACTTTTATGTCACAGTTAGACAGAGGCACAGTATACTAAACTTGAAAAATGTCATGGCAAACACCAGTTAAAATGTGTGTTGAAGGACAAACACACTCTGACTAGGATTAGAAATGCCCTAGGGCACATAGCCTAGTGTTTGTCAATGTCCACCCAAGTTGCGGAATACACTAGTAATGTTGGACAAGCCTGTCTTAAGTAGGCCATAGCTAAACAAAATGCAACACGGTCGTACGTTAGTCTGGTGTGCTCAGTATGAATATTTAAAGCAGTGATGGGACTCAAACCCAGGATACTGTGCACCAGAGTGAAAGGACTGAACCACTACACTATGACAATATTACAGTGTTTGGTCAGTATGAAAGAATGTTGACAAGTGTATGCAAACTGTCCCATGGAAACCCTGCAGGCACAGCATAATCCCTGTTGGGTTCAGACACAAAGCAGTTGGATAGTAAGAACACAACATGACTTCCAACAAACACACTATAAATGTCAACTATTGTTCAAGTTCACACACAACCACAAATGTAGTGGACCTCAGATCTCAACATATGAAAAGGTCACACTGGGCATGCTCACACACTTTGATAAATGAGACATATGTCAGGCAACAAACCATGGAAAGCCAGAACTGGGCATGCTCACACACACAGGCCATGTCTCAGTATAGCAGTCGGCCACACATATCTGGCATTTGTATGTGTTAAGCCAGGAACCTCCCACAATACAGCAATCTGCCCAGTGCACACAGTTAAATGACAATAGAGACATAAGTAATATACTGGAACCCTGTCATGATCAAACATCTTCCACAGATACACAAGTTGTTCATAGAAACGGAAAGCTATGGCAATAAAGACCTGCAAACAGTTTATCAGCAACAAATATTGTGCATCCCAAACATAAACATATGGGTTCAGAGGTCGATACTAGGCTGTTTGCCCTAGGGAATACATAAGCCTAGCCAGAGTGTATTTGGCATCTGCCTCCCCAGTACAGTAGCCTACTGTGCCTCTGCAAAGTAGGTCACAGAAGGCACCGTTTAAGGCTAGTTTGCTGTGCCTCTGTCAAGCAGGGACACAGTGGAGATCCTAGGGGTTGAATTTGCAATGTCACATCCATGTGGCTGGAGTTTGCTGGAAGAGGGTTGGTGAGGAGCTATGTCTAACATTAATTGGGATTCAATTCCAGACTGAGGGGAGCCTTATCTGTAGTGTCTGGGCAATTTCACTATCAAAACTTGCAAGTGATGATTTTGAGGGATTGAAGTGTCTTGCCAATACTGTTCAGAGATGTCCTCCCTCTGTGGGATATTGCTCTGTTATGTATTAGCTCCCTCCTTCTGTTGTACAGCTTATATATGGCTGGTGTCAAACAGACAGGTCTCCTGTTGTGGAGGAGTCTTGGTTTTATTTGGGATAGCATGATCAATGAAAACCTGCAGGTGCTCATAGAATGCATTTGTAAAGGATTCTGCAGATTGGGCTGTATAATCCTCCAGCACAGGGACTTTGAAGTATTCCACCCCAGTCTTCACAAGTGCAAAGTCTGCTTTTGAGAAATACTTTGTTAGCAGTGATTTCCTTGCCTGGGGGTGGGGATTGGATATGGACGTCCAGGGAAAGTTGTTTATGGTCTTATCTTAACAATGGTGGTCTACCTCTGGTGTAGAACATAGAGTCCCCATGATGGTGATGATCAGGTCCAATATGTATTCCCCCTTGTGGCTGTGGTGACTGGTTCTGCCATAGCACATGGATTCACAAATTGTAGTGGCTGTAGGGCAATGTTGTTGAGGCCTGAGTAGTTCCCCCAGTCAATATTCCTGTACCTGAAGTTAACCACTGTAATGGCATATGTGAACACCTTCATATCCCACACTGTTCCCAGGGAAGCCAAGTGTGGTTCCTGGATATGGGAGGGGGTGGTCTGAACTACACACCAAACAAAAAGGCAGTTTTGCACAATGGTAGTTATATATGTATGGCCTGTCATGCTTAGTGCAGTGGTAACAACCCAGAGGTGTGTGTATCTGTGATGTATATAGGTTCATAGGTTCATAGGTTCATAGGTTCATACTAGGCTATCTGCCTTAGGGCATTCATAAGCCTAGCCAGAGTGTGTGTGGCTTTCGCCACCCCTTGGAATGAGAATACTATGCCCATTTAGGGTTTAGTTTACTGTGCCTCTGTGTAGTAGTGACACAGAGATGACCCCCGGGGTAAACCTACGAACTCCCATCCACTCATCAAGATTTCTCTTGAAGAGAGTCAGTGAGGGGCTCTGCCTAATATGGACTGGGATTCTGTTCCACAGTGTAGGGAGCCTCTAGGTTATGAATCTGTCCCTCCAGCACGTCCTATTTATTTCTGTGTTGAGGTTCAAATCTTTCGCTCTCGTGGCTCTGGTGGATTTGGATTTTCTGAGGTGGAGCATGTCCATTAATTCCAGATTGGACATGGCCTTGTACATCAGGCATAGATCGCCTCTGAGCAGGCAGTATGCGACTGAGTAGAGCTGTAGTTTCTTCAGCTGGGCAGCATATGACATATGTTTGACAGCCTTGATCCTCTTGGTGAGGTACTTTTGGGGTCTGTCTAACTGTTGCAGGTGTTGGGTAAGGTACATCCCAAATGGGGCATTGTACTCAATTATGGGCCTGATAAGGGAAGAGTATAGGGGCACGATGACCTCTCTTGATCTAGATGTAAATCCTATCATGATAAGGTGGGTAATATAGAAGGTCTTCCTAACCACCTTGGCAATGTGAGTGTCAAATGAGAGGTTACTGTTAACTTGGGTCCCTAGGTCCCTGATTACTTCTTCCGTACTTAATGGATTACCACCTATGTGGTAATTTGTGGGTAATTTGTTTTTCCCAAAGGGTATGACTATACAGCTTTTGGCATTCAGTTTAAGGCCATGGCTCTGGCACCAGTTATCCATTTCTACGAGGCCTTTCTGAAGGATGCTTGTGTCCACTGGAGTATCAGTTATGGCACCCAGTTTGCAGTCATCTGCGAACTTTGTCAGCCACAATCCTCCTATGTTTGCTTGCACCTTGGAAAAATAAATGCCGAACAACAGGGGTCCCAGGACTGAAACCTGTGGGATACCGCTTGTGACTGGCTTAGAGTCTGACATGGCTCCAGCAATTCTGACCTTGTGGGTTCTGTCCTTGAACCAGTTTGCAACCCATCTTATGACATATGGGTTTACATTTAAGCTGGTGAGCTTGTCTATGATGCCCGAGTGGGGTATTGTGTCGAAGGCTTTTGCAAGATCAAGGTAGGCTGTGTGAACTGCCTTACCCTCATCAATGGCCTTAGTGACTGTTTCAAAAAAGTCAACCAGGTTCAAAAGGCAGGATCTGCCCTTGACAAAGCCAAATTGGGTAGGATCTAGTGTCTCATGTCCCCAATGTCTTTGTTTATGAGTTCCATAATGATCCTCTCCATAGCTTTGCAGACCAGGCTCATCAAGCATATGGGGCGGTAATTTCCAGGGTCCATAGAAGCACCTCCTTTGTGGAGTGGGACCACTGTTGCTGTACACCATTCTTTGGGTACATATCCTGTAGTAAGGCTAAGATTAAACAGCAGCCTTATGTGCAGGTTTAGTTCCTCTTGGAGTTCATGTAGCACGCACCCGGGACACTGTCTGGTCCCATTGATGCTGTGTTTTCAGCTTTGGAGAGGGCGGCTCTCACCTGGGCATCTGAGATGTCAGGGAGGCTACACTCTGCTGGGATAGATATTTCTCCTTTTGGTGGGGGGGGGGGGATTTGCACTGAACCACTCTGCCAGTATGTTGCCAATGTCTGTGTGTTCAGTGTATTTGTTGTCATTTTGGACTAACTCTGAGCATATGTGGGAGTTTCCACCCAGGTTTCTAACATAACTAAAGAAGGCCTTGTGATTGTCTTTAGTGTCTTTTGCGATTTTTCTCTCAAAGTTGGCCTTGGATGATTTTATGAGTGATCGTAGTTGTTTGCTAGTACTGATCAGAGATGCCTTCGCTTTTGGGGATTTTGCTCTGTCATGTAGTAGCTTCCTCCTCATGTTGTGAAGCTTGTTAACGGCTGGGATCCACCAGACAGGACGCCTGCCTTTGGGGGAATGGATCTTGGTTTTATTTGGGATTGCATGATCCATGCATTCTTGAAGGTGTCCATAGAAAGCATTTATAAAGGATTCAGTGGTGTGGGCTGTGGTTTCCACTGGCCCAGGGGCCTTGAAGGATACCACTTCAGTCTTAAGAAGTGTGAAGTCGGCTTTTGAGAAATTCTTCACTGTGGTCTTTTGTGCTGGGGGTGGGGGCAGGATTTGGATTTCCTGTGAGATTAATTTATGGTCTGATCTCACCAATGAGGGGTATACTTCCAGTGTGGAGCATTGTGTCCCCATGTTTGTGATGATCAGGTCTAGTATATTATCTCCTCTTGTGGGAGTGGTGACTAGTTGTTCCATCGCATTTGAGTTTATGAATTCTAGGAACCTTTGGCCTAGGGTTTTGGGGCTTGAGTAATAATGCTCCCAGTCTATGTTTGGGTAGTTGAAGTCTCCCAATATGATGGTATTTGGAGAGACATTCATACTCTCCAGTGTCTTCAGGAAGGCTGAGTGGGGTTCCTGAGTTTGACAGGGTGGTTTGTAGCATGCTACAAACTGTAGGGCAGTTTTGCCTACGGTTAGTTGCACATGGATGGTCTCCAATGCTTTGTGCGTTGCCACTAACCTGGAGGTGTGGGTATCTTTGATGAATATGGATACTTCCCCTCCTTTTGTGGTTCGGTCCAAGTTTTGGGGCCGAAAAGCATGATATGAGGTATAACCTGGTAGTGCTGGGGTGCTCTCAGGAGCCTTGAACCAGGTTTCAGTCGCTGCACAGACATCGATGTTCTCCATACTGAGGAGGGCTTCGAGAGCATGCATCTTGAGGTTTAGACTTCTGGCATTGAGCAGCATTACCCTTAGTTTTTTTCCACTTGTGTTTTCTAGGGAGGTGGGTTTGTCTTTTGAGCCTTGCCTAAAAAAGGCACTATGGGGGTGGCAAGAGCCTTGGCCAATATCCGGAAGCCCAGGGGTGACAGGTGCAAGCCGTCCCTTGCAAAGCAGTGTGGCTTGTCAAGCATGTCATCCCAAGCAGACAGACATTGGATCCCCTTAGAATGACACCAGTAATTGAGCCAATTGTTAAAGCTGATCATTTTGTCTTTGTACTGTGGCATCATTCTTGGTGAGGGTAAGATGCTGCTCAGGGTCAGGGTCATACTGGCCTGGGCTACATAATCAGAGAGCTCCTCTATGTCTCTTTTCATGTAGTCCAGGGAGGTACGTCTCAGGTCATTCACACCGACATGGACAATGACTGAGTCATATTTGTACTTGCTTTGGAGTGACCTGAGTGCTTGTGTTATGTGGTGGATTCTAGCGCCCAACAGGCAGCTTACTGTAACCTTTTCCTTGTTCAGTCTGGTGAGCGGGACGTCAGTGTATCTGACTATGAAGTCACCTATTACAACTGTATCAGGCATGTTGTTTGGCCTTAAGGGCTGTGACTGTTTGGCACACTGACTTTGTGAACTATGTGTTGCATGTGTTATGTTTAGAGGTAGTGGTTGCTTGGATGTCTGCTTTGGAGGCCTCTGTTGTTTTGGTAGATTTTTAATTAGAGCCTCCGAGTATGTTGTTGTGTGTTTACGTGTTTGGTTTGCAGTTGTGATAGGTCTACGTGAGACTGGGTTTGTGGTGTGTGTGGTTACCTTCTCCTCCTGACTGGTTTTGCCAGTACTGAGTCGAGAGAGCTCAGCCTCCAGTTTGGCTATATAGTTGCATCTCTCACATATATTTATATTTGTTGGGAGGAGGAGAGGGTTGTCTGTGTTCATGAGGCAGATGTAACATTGCCTCAAGATTCCCAGATTCACCAGCTGAACTGGAGAGGACGCCAGTAACTGACCCTTCGACATGCTAGAATAGTGTAAGGGATTGCTGTGTAACTGAGTCAGAAAGGACCTATAGGGAAATGGGTACTCAAGGGGATTGTAGGTGGATGTAGTGCTTTATTTTTATTTAAGAGTGCTTTACCTGTGTAAAAATGCTTTAGGAGTAAGTGCTGGGCATTTCAGATAGAGAATAGACTGTTTAGATTGAAAGTAGAGCAGTTCTAAGGGAAAAACTGAAGAGCATATGGATATGGATACACTCCCTGGTTGTGTTGTGTGTTACAAGTCCTGTTTTCATGAAGCATGGTATAAAACATAACCAGGCAGTGCTGATGTGCATATGTGACCCTGAACTAGGCGTCTGTTAATGCATATATATTGTTATCCCCCATACTGAGGGATAGTAATAGATGTAAAAACTGATGTCAGCACCCTATAAATACTGCAGGAGAAGAAAAGCCACCCAGTAATGCGAATAGTGAGCTGCGCTAATGTGTCTCTCTCAAGTGTCATAACATAATTAGGTAGGGGTTTGAATTCTGCAAATGCTCAGTATATGTGTGTGTGTGTGTGTGTGTGTGTGTGTGTGTGTGTGTGTGTGTGTGTGTGTGTGTTGGGGGGGCAGGGGGTGTGCATGTGTGCAATTCTCTTTGAAAGAAATGTCCCTTTTGACAACTGGAATAACACACTACATGATGTACATTCCCCTTTGTAAAGACTGATGATGTCAGCACCCTATAAGTATAGCAGGAGAAGGGACACCACCGAGTAATGTGAATAGCTCGCTGTGCTAATGCGTCTCTCTCAAGTGTCATAACATAGTTAGGTAGAGGTTTGAATCCTACAAAAGCCATGTGTGTGTTTGGCAATGTGTGGTGTGTGTTGCTTTTATTATTGTATGACATATATTTATAACAGTAAGTGCAATGCACACATCAGGTATGTGTGTGCCACATACAGATATGTACCTGTGACCTTCAATAGTTCCTATGTGTGAAGCCCGCCTCATATGAAAACAGTTGTTACCTGTGCCAGCATGTCCTGCAGATTCCCAGACTGTACACCATACATGTATGTTGTTGACAATGCAGGCTACTGCAGTGATCTGTGTTCTAGGCCAACTGGGTGACACACACTCATGAAAGCTGTGATATATTAATGTGGGTGAGGGTTCATGTCTGGAGTATATGTCACACATGTTATAACACAGCAAATTCTGTGAGTAATGGACATCCAGTGTAGGTATATGGCAACTGTTGCTGATATGCATAAAGACACCTTCTTGCTTAGGCCATACACCAAGGGATTGCACAATACCTTTGGAAATGTGAATATCACAGGATAGACAAGAAAACACTTGCCCATATGTACACACCATTACCCGTTCTACATGATGGGTGCTGACACCTACATGGTACTACTGGAATACTATGTTAAGTACATGCTGATGACAAAGTTACAGTAATAGAGCATGGCTTGGATAACAGGTATCTATCTGTATGATACCCTTCTGGTGGTCATGTGTGTCATGTGCAGACTGCATTGTAGGCCACTGTATACATTTCCAGTCATGGATGAACATATCGCTAGTGTGTTGGCATGTACGTGAGACTGCTATATGCCAAACAGTATTCTTTCCAGGGATGTGTGGGGCTCAGTAAGAATGGCTACTGGTATAGTGTAGTACTGCAGGGATATCACTGACACTGGGTTTCCTACATCTGTGTATCAGTTGAGGATACATCATGTAATAGGTTCATAGGTTCATACTAGGTTATCTGCCCTAGGGCAGTTATAAGCCTAGCCAGACTGTGTTTGTCTTTCGCCACCCATTTTAAATGTATTTTCATATGGCCTTTTTCCAGGTTAGTATACTCAACCTCTGTGTAACAGTGACACAGAAGTGAAACCCGGGGTAAACCTACAATCTTCCATCCACTCAGCAACAGTCCTCTTGCAGAGAGTCATTAAGGGACTCTCCCTAACCTGGACTGTGATTTTATTCCAGAGTGAAGGGAGCCTCTGGGTTATGAATCTGTCCCTCCAGCATGTCCTATTTATGTCAGTGCTGAGGTGCAAGTGTCATGAGCGCATAGCTCCATGGAAATTGGATTCTCTGAGGTGCAGCATGTCCATTAATTCCAGGTTGGACATGGTTCTATATGTCAGGCATCTGTTGGAGCCCTTTGATCCCCTTGGTGAGGTACTTTTGTGGACTTTCCAGTTGCTGCAGGACAGGTCTCTGGTAAGGTACACCACAAAAGGGGCATTGTACTCAATTATGGGCCTGATGAGGGATGACTGAAGAGGCACGATGACCTCCCGTGATCTAGCTGTGAATCCCTTCATGATTAGGTGGCCTATATAAACTGTCGGTGTAACCACTACAACCATGTGGTTGTCAAATGAGAGTTTGCTATCAACTTGGGTCCCCAGGTCCCTAATCATGTGTACAGTACTTAATGGCTTACCACTTATGTGTTAATTTGTGGGCACTTTGTTCTTGCCAAAGGGGATGACTACACACATTTTGGCGTTTAGCTTGAGGCCATGGCACTGGCACCAGTTGTCTGTTTCTATGAGGCCCTTTTGTAGAATGCTTCTGTTGGCTGGTGAGTTGATTATGGAGCCCAGTTTGCAGTCATCTGCGAACCTGCTCAGCCACAGGCCATTTGTGTTGGTCTGTACCTCTGAGAGATATATACCAAACAAGAGAGGTCCCAGGACTGAACTCTGTGCATATCTATCTGTATGATACCCTACTGGTGGTCATGTGTGTCATGTGCAGACTGCATTGTAGGCCACTGTATACATTTCCAGTCATGGATGAACATATCGCTAGTGTGTTGGCATGTACGTGAGACTGCTATATGCCAAACAGTATTCTTTCTAGGGATGTGTGGGGCTCAGTAAGAATGGCTCCTGGTATAGTGTAGTACTGCAGGGATATCACTGACACTGGGTTTCCTACATCTGTGTATCAGTTGAGGATACATCATGTAATAGGTTCATAGGTTCATACTAGGTTATCTGCCCTAGGGCAGTTATAAGCCTAGCCAGACTGTGTTTGTCTTTCGCCACCCATTTTAAATGTATTTTCATATGGCCTTTTTCCAGGTTAGTATACTCAACCTCTGTGTAACAGTGACACAGAAGTGAAACCCGGGGTAAACCTACAATCTTCCATCCACTCAGCAACAGTCCTCTTGCAGAGAGTCATTAAGGGACTCTCCCTAACCTGGACTGTGATTTTATTCCAGAGTGAAGGGAGCCTCTGGGTTATGAATCTGTCCCTCCAGCATGTCCTATTTATGTCAGTGCTGAGGTGCAAGTGTCATGAGCGCATAGCTCCATGGAAATTGGATTTTCTGAGGTGCAGCATGTCCATTAATTCCAGGTTGGACATGGTTCTATATGTCAGGCATCTGTTGGAGCCCTTTGATCCCCTTGGTGAGGTACTTTTGTGGACTTTCCAGTTGCTGCAGGACAGGTCTCTGGTAAGGTACACCACAAAAGGGGCATTGTACTCAATTATGGGCCTGATGAGGGATGACTGAAGAGGCACGATGACCTCCCGTGATCTAGCTGTGAATCCCTTCATGATTAGGTGGCCTATATAAACTGTCTGTGTAACCACTACAACCATGTGGTTGTCAAATGAGAGTTTGCTATCAACTTGGGTCCCCAGGTCCCTAATCATGTGTACAGTACTTAATGGCTTACCACCTATGTGTTAATTTGTGGGCACTTTGTTCTTGCCAAAGGGGATGACTACACACGTTTTGGCATTTAGCTTGAGGCCATGGCACTGGCACCAGTTGTCTGTTTCTATGAGGCCCTTTTGTAGAATGCTTCTGTTGGCTGGTGAGTTGATTATGGAGCCCAGTTTGCAGTCATCTGCGAACCTGCTCAGCCACAGTCCATTTGTGTTAGTCTGTACCTCTGAGAGATATATACCAAACAAGGGAGGTCCCAGGACTGAACTCTGTGGGACGCCACTTGTAACCGGTTTGGAGTGTGACATGGCTCCAGCAATTCTGACCATGTGTGTTCTGTCCATGAGCCAGTTTGCAATCCATCTAGTGACATAGGGGTTTATAGTTATGCTGGTGAGCGTCTCTATAATGCCCGAGTGGGGTATTGTATCGAAGGCTTTTGCAAGGTCCAGGTAGGCTGTGTTGAACACCTTCCCTCGTCACTGGCCTTGGTGACTGTTTCAAAGACATCGACCAGGTTTAAGAGGCATGATGTGCCCTCAACAAAGCCGAACTGGGTAGGATCCAGTGTCTGTAGGTCCCCAATAGCTTTATTTATGAGGTTTATGATGATCCTTTCCATAGCTTTGCAGACCAAGCTAGTCAGGCGTATGGGGTGATAGTTTCAGGATCCGTTGAGGCACCACCTTTGTAGAGAGGGATCACTGTTGCTGTACGCCACTCCTTGGGTACATATCCTGTAGTAAGGCTGGGATTGAACAGTAGTTTTATGTTTGTGTTTAGTTCTTTTTGGAGTTCATGTAGGATGCAGCCTGGGACACTGTCTGTTCCCATTGATGCTGTGTTTTTGCTTTGGAGAGGGCGACTGAGCATCTCAGATGTCAGGGGGGCATCACTCTGCTGGGACATATATTTGCCCTTGTGGTGGGGAGGGGGGTGAGATGTTTGTGCTGAACCTGTCAGCAATGATGTTGGCAATGTATGTGGCTTAGGTGTATTCCTTGTCATTTAGGACAACTTCTGAGCATATCTGGTAATTCCCACCCAGATTCCTAACATAAGTAAAGAAAGCCTTGTGATTATCCTTAGTGTCTTGTGCAATATTTCTTTTGAAGCTGGCCTTAGATGATTTTATGAATGCCCGTAATGTTTTCAAAATACTGATCAGAGATGCCTTCCCTTTCTGGGATATTGCTCGATCATGTAGTAGCTTCCTCCTTCTATTGTTTTCTGTTATGTGGCTGGGGTCCACCAGAAAGGACGCCTGTCTTTGGAGGATTGGGTCATGGTTATATTTGGAATTGCATGATCTGTGCATTCCTGAAGGTGTTCATAGAATGCGTTTATAAAGGATTCAGCAGTGTGGGCCGTATTTTCCACAGGCCTGGGGGCTTTGAAGGATTCCACCTCTGTCTCGGTTTTGAGGTGTGTGGAATTTGCTTTAGACAACTTTTTCATTGTGGTTTCTGGGCAGGGGCTGGGGTTGGTATGTGAATATACAGTGAGATTACTCTATGGTATGATCTTACCAGTGAGGGATACACTTCTGGTCTGGAACATAGAGTCCCCATGTTGGTGATGATCAGGTGCAGTATGTTCTCCCCTCTTGTGGGAGTGGTAACAAGGTGTTCCACAGCATTTGAGTTTATGAATTCTAGGAACCTTTGGCCTAGGGTGTTGGAGCTACAGTAATGCTCCCAGTCTATGTGTGGGTAGATGAAGTTGCCCAATATAATGTTGTTTGGAGACACTTTCATATTTACATATGTTCATAAGTAGGCCAAGTGGGTTACCTGGGTTTAGGAGGGTGGTCTGTAGCAGGCTATGAACTGGAAGGCAGTTTTACCCACTGTTAGTTGCACGTGGATAGTCTGTGATGCTTCATGCTGTGGCACCAACCTGGGGGTGTGGGTATCCTTGTCATCTATTGATACTCACCCTCCTTTCGTAGTTAGTTCCATGTTTGGGGGCTGTAAAGCATGGTATGAGGTGTAACCTGGTAGTGCTAGGGTGCTCTTCGGAGCCTTGAACCAGGTTTCTGTTACTGCACAGATATCAACTTTCTCCATGCTGAGTAGAGATTGGACTGCATGCATCTTGCGGTTTAGATGTTTGGCATTGAGTATTATTACTTCCAGTTTCTTATACCCTGTGATACCTATGTAGGTGGGTTTGTGTTTTCAGCCTTACCACCAGAATGCAAACATGGGCAGACATTACACTTTTGGAATTAACACTGGTGTATAAAAACACTACAATGACAATCATACTGTTAATGCATCAGGCATGCTGGGATATACCCACATTGATATCATTACACTGTACTGTAAACAACATGATAATATTACTACAGTGCTATGTAGTCACCCTGTGCATCAGCACCATGCTATCCTGTTCCTGCATCAATGTTACAGATTGCAGGAGGTGGCACAGTTTCATCATATGCACAGGGTGTGTACTTGTTATGCCAGAGTCTGCCATTGACACATCCAATCAACATGTATGTGTATGTGTGTTAGTGAGGGACAACAGTACAAAATGGGGCAATGTTGATGCGGTGTGTGTGTGTATGTGTTAGCCCTAGGTGTTAGCATTATGCATGTGTGTATGCATGCACACAGTTCCACCACATGGCTGCCATATACGGGTGTTTGTGGGCAGCCACAGACTGTACCTGCCAGGTCATACAGATCACTATCTCTGGCCATGGACACGGTACCTGTGCCTGGCAGGGGTGCTACGGACAGTATCAGGTACTAAGCCAGACTGGGTACTGTCATCAGAAGCAGTTGGTTGATGACTGGACACATGTCCCTGCTGGGACTGTCCAGAGCCACGTGCACGTGGTCTTCTAGGATGGTCTGATGACAGCACAGACCCAGCATTGCTGGGGCTGCTACTGGCACTATAGGAGCGGCTGAGGGTTTGTTGTTGTCCGCGACGACTGCCAGCTGATGATGTTGCTGGCATACATCCACGTCGACCCCTCAACCATCCTGCATTTCCCTGGCTCATGAACATGTAGTTGTGGAACAGATCTAATGTGTCCCCCCAACGTCTGTCAATGACCTCGCCGACAGTATGGATGGCAGCTGCAACGTCACGCATAGTGTCATTCATAGCAGGGCGAAGTGCTCTAAGCTCCCTCAGACCCTGTCTGGTGTACCGTTCCATACATGCCTGTGCCTGCATTACAGCCCGGAACATAGCTGAGGTTGAAAGACCTCTGTGGGCAAGTCTGACAGGGGCAGTACGACCACAGATGCTTCCACCAGAACCCCTGGACATCTGCCTGTGTGGTACCATGTCAGGACTCTGGCCATGGCTACTGTGAGGGGATGCATGTGCCACTGATACCACATTACCCTGGTCAATGCCCACTGTATGCTGTCCCTCACCTATGGACATTGGTGACAATGGATGTATCGGCAGGATGACTGTGCAGGATGACTGTGCACATTGATGGGGTTAACTGCTGTGTACTGTCGATTGGCTGACCAACAACAGATCCTGTCACACCTCCCTGTGCCATTACACATGTATAATCATTATCACTATCCCCAGCAGTGGCTTCAGGTTCCCTGCTGCATGTCAACAGAGCAACACCAGAACCTGTGAGAGGAAGACAGGAAACACAGTTTACAATGTGTACACAATGTTACCACAGATGCACATGGGCACATGCACACATGGACACGGGCACATACACACATACACACATGCACACATGCACACATACACACGGGCACATGCACACATGCACACATGCACACTCCTCAGTACAGCAGATACAAACACACCACACACCTGCAATCCAACACATACACAATACTGTTTGAGGGTATTATAAGTATTAATATTATTATTAGTATTAATAGTATTGTTATTACACACTCACCAGCATGGATTGGCTGCCTTGCTGTTACTCCAGAGGGACCTGCACAAATAAGAGAGTTATTGTCAGTGGCCAGAACTGTGCCATTGATACTGGGAGTATGATACAGTACAGTAGTACAACAGTTGGCTTTCACAGGTGTACTGATGATATTCAGAATATCAATCTTGCATAAGAATAGGCAGGATAACAGCTACACACACAGTACACATCTCACACATGCATGAACTACCAGTGCAGAGAACAGTCAACTACAGATATGGCATGTTAACTGCACTCTCCATGTCCACATGCTGGGTGGCTCCAGCCTCCATCATGACACATGTCTGTGAATGTTGTTGTTGTTGGCCTGGAGCCACAACACTTAGGAGGAGCTCCTCCACTCTGGTGAGAGGGGGGGTGGATAGGTACCCCACCACCTGTGGCAAGCTGTTGTCTGTGGATATCAGACGCATGCTGACGCACATTTCTAATTAAATCACTGCAGTGATGGCGTACCTGCTCATATCTCTGGTTATGCATGCCTATGTCATTTATCCGACGGACAAGGTCTTGCCACAGTGCAGCCCTCTCCTTCTGGTTCTGGCTGGTCCTGGAAAACTGTGTGGAAAAATCCCGCACCAGGCTCCGGTGTATCTCCTCATCCTCTGCAGCTGAATAACAGGGGTTACGCTGATGCACCATCGCCCTGGAAGGAAAAGAAAAATATGTGAGCAAGTAATATGGCACACGTAATACTCTACTGTACTGATATCACTGAACTGCCATATATAGCATCTGTCTGTCTATCAGGGGATACACATGTAAATTACCACATATCAGTGCTCAGCCAACAACTGTGTGACAGTGCCTGGCACACTCCATACAACAAACTAGTACACACCAGCACTCGGCACACTGTTTGAGGTACAATGCACAACCTCGCACTGGGGGTATGTATCCAGCTAATGGATGGAGCATATTGTCATCCCATGCAATGCACGCAATGCAAATTTACAGTTTCACTGGTAATCCACCCTAGTCTTTGCTGCCATATCCCTACCTACACCACAGTCGTACACTGTGAAATTCAGCACAACATATGGCAATGTAGTATCTTTGTATCCCAATAACTGACACATCCTTCTCTGGCCTCACAGCGAGGACACACACTACCATGACAGACACAAAGTCATGCTGAGCAATCATACCATTACAGACCTTGCACACAGTCAGTGTCCCTCCCATTCCACCTCACATAGTTGGTATTGTAATGAGTACATGTGTGTGTGCATTGTCATAGGTAGGTACTATGCTATTGGCCCTGGGCGTATGGCAGCATAGCCTTATGCTACCCTGCCCCTTGGGACACATGTAATGTGATTGTACTTGCTCCTGTCAAACAATTACACAGAGGTGACTCATACAGCATATTACCTATCTCCATAACATTCATCAGGGGTATGTCTGACATCTACTAATAAGGAGCCTTGCTTGTTATTGCTGGGTGGTTTAGTCCAGGGTATGGCTTATTTGTGGATAGGAACCTGTACCTCCAGCATGTGCTCTTTACTGCGGTGACAAGGATGAGGGCCATAGGTCATTTAGGCTGGACAGATTGTGAGGTGTTACCATGGCGGTTGGACAACTGGTATGGGTGTGACATAACTCTGTATATCCAGCAGTGGTAATCTCTGTGTAGATCGTATGAAAGGCACTCTATCTGTGGTTGTGTCAGTTACTCTGCATAGGGAATGTGTTTGAGGGCATTATCACTCTTTGTTAGGTATGTCTGTGGCCTTTTCCCTTGCTGTAGTTGTCATGGGAGGTACATACCGTGTAGGACATTGTGAGGTGTAGAGGGGTACACTGACCTACGTTTCCCTAGCTGACACACCATTTGTGATGGCACGTACCATGTACAGGGATTACAAGACTAGTGTGTCACTGTGAATATCAAAGGGGAGGCTATTGTACACTTGTTTCCCATGTTCCCTTCTGACACCTCCTGTAGTAGGCAGGCAACCACCTATGTGGTAGTTAGTGGTTAAAGTGTTTTGGAATGGGGTATGGTACTCCAGTATCCACACTGTTGTTCAGTCCATGCCTTCGTCACCAGGCATCTGTTGCAGTACATCTGCCCCCATGTGCCTCTCTCACTCTCTCTCTCTACATATATATATATATATATATATATATATATATATATATATATATATATATATAAATAGATATATTCATATACATACATATCTATAGACATTCATATCTGTCTGTATATGTGTATGTATCTATATATATCTATATATGTATGTGTCTATTACATCTATATGTATATACATATTCTATCTATATATGTCTATCTATTTATACATACCTCTCTATCTATGTACATATATATATATATATATATATATATATATATATATATATATATATATACACATACACACACTAACATACTTCTAATCATCTATTGCTGTACAACCTACATTGTACATTGTACATTGTACTACAACCTACATTGATATGTGCAGATAGCAACCTTCGACTACATATGTATGTCCAGCCTTCACAAACAGTTGCAGTATGTCCCTTGCCCTATGCACATCTTCATATACATATAGATACAGACTGCTAACACATATGGAGGGTTCACAGTATGTAGATTATTAGATTATGTAGTTTACATTACCTTTGTTTCTGACAGCTGTTTTGGATGGCTGGCTTGCTGGCTGGCTTGATGGCTTGTTTTTTTTTTTTTTTTTTTTTTGGTCTCTCTCTTTCTCTGTCTCTCTCTCTCCCTCCAGTGGCTGCAATGATATTATTGCATGTGTGGAGTGGCAGTACAGGCTGCTTTTGTAGGTATCTGCACATGTGCATGTGATGGCTTCTGCACCAATTGTTGGCCAGCATTTACTAATTGCATGCAACCTGCTGTGTGGTAATTGCAGTTCTCACTGTGATTTCAGGACAGTGCTATAAAATGTTAGGTTAGGTAGGCATAGGCCTTTCAGTTTAGCAAGGTGGGGACCATGCTGGTTTGCTGTAGACACTGTTGTGTCAGTCAAAAGGTTGGTATGTCTCTCATATCTAAGGCTGTGTTGTAGCCACTGAAATGCATGTTGTACTGAAACCTGACTGTTGTTTCTTGCAGTGCATTCTTCTCAGTGTGTATGTTAACTCACACCTAATAATGCTAACACTGTTTACATGGGAATATGTACTTTCCTGTGGGACTTGTGGATTAACTGGTATACAACAGTAGCTCTTGCAATGTGTTGCTATGGCTTCACTATTTTGCCTTTACATTCACTCCTTGAAGGCCTGATATTTATCTTTACTGGAATGTGTTGCTATGGCTTTCCTCTTTTCCATTTACATTCACTCATTGTAATGCATGATATATTTCTTTCAGCAGCAATTTCTTATATGTTTGGTGTGGTTTGGTGACACTGCATGCAGTTTGGTGAGGCCAAGGTCTGGGATTTGACACTTACAAGGGTATCTTATTCTGCTGCTGAGCAGTAGTAAGGCCTTGTACTTTGTACTAACAGTTATGAATATCAGGCACATGCAGTGCTTGTAAACTGCTATACTGTCCTTAGTTTGTTAGATGGCTACATCCTTTGATATTTCTGGGTTGTACTCCTACATGAGGGTGTGCTTGTGGAAGCAATTCTACAGCTATTCGCAGAGTGTGTAACAGCAGACAGGCTAATATGCCTGTGTGTTTCTGACACTTGCAGGCCTCAGATACTCTCGGGTATATATTTGAGCAGCCTCAGGGAACGGTACATATCAGTGGGATACACCCGTGATATATTTCAGATATTCTGCAGTTGTGACTGTGGGGTATTTTCAGCATATGTATTACTACACCATTTCTGACATGCAAGTAGTGTGTACTTTAACTTATTGACGGTCACCATTACGTGGGTTCCCCACCTTTCTGCCTACTGTTAGTAGATTTCGCAGGGGGTCAGTGGGGCACAGGTAACATTTTATGACAAATGAAGGACATCCCTGTAAATCAGTCACAGTTGGGATGTCTGGCCTCATACCTATTCAAATATGGTGGTGTTTATCCTGCTCTGATACCATGTGTGTTTTGTAAGGTGCTACTGTAACATTATTACCTACTAGCATGGCTGTTTCTCTTATCACACTCATGTAATGCAATTCCACAAGAATTGCTACTAAACATACAGGGAACAAGCTTTATGTAATGGCCTTCCTATATTCCCTTTGCATTCACTCCTTGTATTTCATGATATATGTCTTTCAGCACCATGTTCTTCTATATTTGACATGGCTCAGTGGTAATTCATGCAGACTAGTGTTCCCAAGGTCTAGGGTTTGAGACTGACAGGGGTATTTTATTTTGCTGATGAGCAGACTACAGGCCTTGTCATACAGAGTGACTAAGGCACTTTTAAGCAGTTGTAAGCAGGTTTGCCACAGGAAAAGGTACATATCAGTGGGATACACCCGTGATATATTTCAGATATTCTGCAGTTGTGACTGTGGGGACTGTGTGTGTGTTTTGAGCATATGTATTACTACACCATTTCTGACATGCAAGTAGTGTGTACTTTAACTTATTGATGGTGTACATTACGTGGGATTCCCCACCTTTCTGCCTACTGTTAGTACATTTCACAGGGAGTCAGTGGGGCACAGGTAACATTTTTTGACAAATGAAGGACATCCCTGTAAATCAGTCACAGTTGGGATGTCTGTCCTCATACCTATTCAAATATGGTGGTGTTTCTCCTGCTTTGATACCGTGTGTGTTTTGTAAGGTGCTACTGTAACATTATTACCTCCTAGCATGGCTGTTTCTCTTATCACACTAACGTAATGCAATTCCACAAGAACTGCCTTTAAAGTTACAGGAAACAAGCTTTGTGTAATGGCATTCCTATATTCCCTTTACAGTCAGTCCATCTATGTCATGATATATTGCTTTCAGCACCAAGTTCTTGTATATCAGTTATGGCTTAGTGGTAAGTCATGCAGACTAGTGTTTCCAAGGTCCTGTGTTCAAGACTGACAAGGGAATTTTATTTTGCTGATGAGCAGACTACAGGCCTTGTCATACAGAGTGACTAAGGCACTTTTAAGCAGTTGTAAGCGGGTTTGCGCTGGTTTGCGCGATGCTCATGCATGCGCACTGTCGCTTAGCTACGCCAAGACACTCGCTAGCTGTTACACAAGCGCACACCCGCTGACTACTGCTTAAAATTGCTTACTCTCGCTAACACCTGCGCTAATTTCTTTTAAAGAAAAGAAAATGGGGAGATAGGAAAGTCATGAAAAAGGGGGCACAAAGAGGGTAGGACAGTAGGAAACAAGCTCGGGATTTGCAGGAAGGATGTAGGGAAGGCCCAAAGCTGCCAATTTCTTTATCAGCAACAGCTGTGCATATGTGTGTAATTTGGTGTGAAATTTGAAACCTTCCACCCCTGAGAGAGGGGTGAGGACAACAAAATATGTTGTACAGCCAATTTTAATTATCAGTTGACATGTCCAGCAGACATGTCTGCAAAATGGGCAGCTATGTATGGTTCGTAATTTTTTTGTGGGAACAGAGTGCCCTTTTTTTTTTCAGGTGAGAGTGGAATGTGAGGTACAAGAAGTAGGTATATTTGGGGAGGTAGGTTGGGGAGGTTAACAGACAAGACAAACAATACGCATACAGGGGCAGAGTATGACACATGTGGGGGGTACACAACTGGCGGGGACGGATGTTTGGATATCGCGAGCCCATGAACCCACAGATGGCAACAGTGGAACTGAGATCTCCACCCATGGGCAGTTACCACTGCACCTTCACTGCCCAGGATGGGGCTGTGCTGGGGGCTGTATAGGATGGGCAGTCACACCCATGAGTTGTGCCACCCTCGCCTCAAGCTGGCGTAGGGGTTCAAGCACAATGCCTGATCTCGCTACGCACCACAGACCGGACACTTTGGAGGGTGAGTGGACGTTCTCCTCAGGCCATGCTTGCAGGGGGGGGATGAGCCCCATCCCCTGCAGCGCTAACACCCGAAGGTGGCACAGGGCCACCAGAGGAGGTTCCGGCCTGGGCAATGGTGCCAGGTGCACTTGCCAGCTGTGGTGGGAGAGGTGGGTCCGCTGGAACCCGCCTTCACTGTTGTCCTATGTTTAGCAGTATTATATGGCATTTTGGGTTAGTAACATACAACACCATTCAACATTAGTTGTAACAGCATGCATCAGTATTCCCATTAACCAAACACCCATGAATTCCAAACATTGGACAGCAAGCATAACACATGCATATTTAGAACAACAATACACAATCCAACAGCATGCATGGCTGATTGATGGCAACAGGCCATCAGGTTTGGATATGTGAACAGGGCACATGCATCAATGTACATGCATATATGTATGAACCAACAGGACAAATTTCCATGGGAATTAATTGTGTATACACATACCCAGTTTGGTGTGGAATGGCATCATTTGTGAAAATGGGGTAGGGTGAAGAAATATTACATTAGCAACTTAAACTACCTATACATATGCTGTACATTCCTAGTAGCTGCAGATATATATCCCCTACATGTCTTTGTACAGTTTCCTATATGTAACCTTAGGAATGTTGGTGATGGTAATGTTACTGCTACATTAATATACATTCCATTTTTATTCATACATGTTCATATCTGGCTGTGTTCAGGTACAGCATCCTGCTACATTTGATTTATATGGCTCTAGACAACTGTGGATGTTCAGTATTTCATACAACCATACTATCTCCATATTGCAAGGGTACAGCACCATATCCAAATTGTGGGACAGACACATTCCAGGTTCAGTACTTTATTACACCCATTTCACTCTTTGGTTGTGGCTGTCTCATTCATTTCATTATGTACTGACTGCAGTACAACTTTATTCCATACTTATTAGAGCTTTCTTGGTCGATTCATACCCTCTTTCTCACACTCTCACTTGTTTTATTTTTACAATTCAAGATGGTACTTAATTCTTGGTGTTACTAATATTTCTTACTTGGTTACAACAATCCTTTCCAACAGACTCACTTATTTCATATGGCAGATTTTAAAAGGGGATGTATTTGACACATGTCTATCCTTTGTAGATTGATTACCAATCATTTTCAGGGTGAAGCAGTTATCTGATATTACAATACAGGTGGAAACTCTATTTCAGACTTGTTTAATGTTTATTTCTTAATTACAGGCTGCATCACTTATCTAATCTTACAGTACTAGCAGAATCTTTCTTCTAGGCTTATTTGAACTTTATTAATATGTAACAACACTGAACTCTTTTACAAGCTGTCTCACTTATATTCTATAACAATTCCAGCAAAATAATTACTAACCTGCCTGGTGGCGCAACCTCAGCAGCCTATCAGCATAGGCTTGCTGATTCATGGAATGGACAAATGCAGCTGTAATATAAATGAAGTAATATTGGAACATACATCTCCATAATATAGGCTAGGATAATTTCTTACATACTTAATTACATGGATACTTACTCAGTAGTGGGGAGTTGGGCATTTGCCAGGCCTCCTGTATCCAACGGTTCAGTTGGTCCTGCTTACGTCTCTTCAGGTCTGCATGGTGGTGATGGACCTGTTCACCAGTCCTTGGTATGCCTGTGGCACTGGTGAGATCATGTGCCACCTGGTTCCATGCCTCTGCCCTGTATGCACCCCAGGGAACCTGGCCCTGCATGAGTTGAGCCTCATGATTGCGGACTAGGAGCCAAACCATATATTTGGACTCCTCAACACCCCACCTCTGTGCTCTAAAGTGACTTCCCTCTCCTGCACCTGGCATCCTGACTGCAAATGGGTACCACAATCAGTTATGCTGTGTATTACCGCCTATGGGGCTTATATATGCCCGTTTTCCTGCACTTATCTGTGATTGGCCATTTTGGATATTTATCAGCTTAAGAAAACCTGCTTTGTCATGCTTCTATTTCCATTCATTCCTATATATATGCTAATATTGCAGTTCTCAGTACAACTGTCATGGCTTAGTGGTTCAATACTTTGACTATGGTGCACAATATCCTGGGTTCGAGTCTGGGCATTGCTTTTTTTTGTTTTTACTACTGTCTATACAGGGTAGGAGGTGTGCCTGTGTAAAGGCGGTTTTGATACAGCTTGCTCGACGTTGCCCACCGGTAAGCCAGTTGGTTCGCTACGCAGCTCCGGGCAAACGGCTTACGCTGGGTAACACGTTATTTGGCTATGAGCACACATATTACATTGTGAGAAGTGTTGCTCAGCTACAGGCACTCATTTTAAGCGTGTTAAAGCGGTGCTCAACTCCGGGCACTCATATTACACCTGTTAAACCACTGCTCACCTGTGGGTAGTCATATTAAGCTTGTTAAACCACTGCTCACCTATGGGCACTCATATTCAGATTTGTAAAGCCTTGCTCAGCTATGGGCACTTATACAATTTTTTTATATTTTCTTGTGTCGGATTTCTTCAAAATACATGGCCCATTTATAGTTATATATATATATATATATATATATATATATATATATATATATATATATATATATATATGCTTATTTAAATAAAAATAGAAAATGATGTTGTGGGGGCTCGAACAGTGACTACCTCCTCTTTGGCCAACGTCTCTACCGCTACGCTATTACTACTTGGCTTAATTTGCATATTTTGATCTTATATGCTTTTCAATGACTGCTAACTGTGACTGAGCGGAGAGCATACCCGTGCAAACGAGCGCAACTATGGGCAAACATTTTGGAAATTATAAAAAAAAAATTAAACTGCTATTTTTACGTTTTACATTACGGTTGGGTTTATAGTCTGTGGGAGCATGTGTGGTGTTGTGTTCCTTGACATTTCTGCGGACTCGCTCGTGGGAGTTTACTTTCAGGACTCTGACTCTTCTGGGGGCGTGTCCCTTTGCAGAACTCGGCATTCGGACATGCCCCCTACTGTCCTACACAGACTGTGTTAGCCTAGGGTGTGATTCAGCATGCCCTCATGAATATGCATGGCATGCTGACTTCATACCGTTAGACTGCAGCCACCGTGTAAGACATATTAACTCTTACACGGAGGTTTCGTGAATCCTGCCCATGCACTTATAATCAACTAAGAAGAAAAATAGGAAGATGAAGGTTCCTTATCTTGTTTTAATACTGGCAATATAAGAGAATTGCTCCATGATGGGGGAACTTTAAATGTACTTTTAATTTCTTTAAAAACATCTGCTAATATATTAACTCCGTTATCCAGCAATGACTTATATAACTCTAGAATTATACCATCTAATCCAGGAGCTTTATTATTCTTTATTTTTTTAATTTGATCTTTAATTTCTTTTAGAGAAAATGGTCCATCCAATTTTTATCTTGATCATTTGTTATTTTTTATGTATATCATTCTTTAAAATGTATCTACTATATTATCATTAATTAAATCATTGTTGTTATTATTTATATGTTCATAATACTTCCTAAAGCACTCAAGGATGTATTTTAGTTATTCTCAATTACCTATTATCAATTTGATACAGTATTTCTTTAATATGGTTTAGTTTATTCATTCTCTTAAATATAATAGCTAATTTATGTAAATTCATGGGATTTGTTGAATAAGTTTGAAGTTTTAGTTTTTCTAAATAAATGATAGCTTATAATTTAAGATTTCAACATATTTTGTATTTAGGTTTTTTAATTCTAGGTGAGTGGAATTATCATCTGACTTAACACACAACTTTACATTATCTATTTTATACAGATATATTCAGTTCCTTATCTCATTTCATTATACCAATTTGTAATTTTACCATTAAGATAAGCTTTTAATGTGTCCCATATAATAACATGTAACACTTCAACATTCATATTTATTTCTAAAAAAGTTATTTACCTCCTTTAAGAACCATTCTTTTAAACCTGCAATTTTAACAATATATATAGAGGCCTCTTACAATACATTAAATTACTAGATTTTAACATAAGGTTAAACATACTTGCACTATGGTCAGATAGTGAGCAAGTTGCTATTGAAACTTAAGTAATATAAAAAAACTAAATTATTAAAATTAAAACCTTGTCTGTATTAAGATTGGGTTCCATAGCTATAAGAATAATGAGTGTAATGAAGGTAGTTAGATATTTTCAAATCAGAGATATATTTAAAGTTCATTGAGTTGATAAAAAATAGTAAACATTTACCTGATGATAGACTTTTTTTGTCCTTAGTATCTTTTTCAGATAAAATTTAATTAAAATCACAACCTATAAAAAACTTCACCTTTCAAATATTAAGTTTTAATATCCAAATACTTTTTTGAATCTTTAGCTGCATCCCCTGGAATCCAATAGGAACTAACAAAACTATAAAATCTTGCATTTGTTTCAACTATGAAGAGACATAACATACCAGTTTTAATCAATAAGTATCAACTACTTTAGGCATTACATGTGAATTCTTCAATAAAATGAGAGTGCCTCTTTGTTTAGTTTTGACTTTAGAACTAGTTAGAACTGAATAATCTTTCACAATCAGTTTCTTAATATCATCATTAAGTAAATGGGTTTCTTGTAAAAATATAATATGAGCTTTATGTAACTTTAGATATCTAAATGAACTACCCCCTTTTAATGGTCTGTTTAAGCCATTAATATTCAATGACAAAGATTTGTAATACATCCTTTATAGCATATGGTTATTACTAAAGTAAATAGATGAGAAACTACTCTGAACAGCAAGAATAAAGATATAACATTTTCAGTTGTGAACAGAAATACTAGTACATGTATTAACTCCTTAGAATATTAATATTTAGACACAGTCATGGAATAAAATATTCCTAGTTTAATGAAATAATCGAAGAAACTACTTTCCAAAAATCTCACTAATCAATCCAAAAAACAATAAAATGTATCTACTTCTTAACTGAAAACTTATAATATCTTATAATATCTTTGTAAAAAGGGCACTGATGTAAATTAATACTAAATAATGTATTATGTATGGGAATATTTTAATGACTGATTATCTACTACTATAAACTATATTTGATCACTAGAAAACTTATATATACTATATGAAGACTCTCTAACTTTCCTTGTTTATATTCTTAATAGACATATAAATCAATGAAAACAACAGATATTTAATATCAAATTTCTAATATCAAACATATAACCAAAGAAATGCATCAGAAACATCATTGTATTACACCTAATGTACACTTTAAATTTAACTTCATATGTATGTTAAATATATTCATCTTAAACTTATGTGAAGCAATTACATATTTGGTTGATATATTTTATTTCAAGAGAAATATCACAAAAGCTTCACTACTTAGTTCCGTGTTTTCTAAGGAAATTAATAAGCTTTTCTCACAGAGAGAATTATAAACCTATTAACCCATTATAGCAGTTCTTAAAACCCTTACTGCAAGTACTAGATACATTCAATATTAAATGTTTATAATTACATATATACATATTTATATCTTAAACATTCTGAAGTTCCACTATTAATATTGCACAATGGATACTTTTTATTTATTTTGATGTTACCATAACAAAACAGGACATATAATAATATAACTTCCAATTAAGTTGAGGTAAACCAAAGTAATCTAGAAATGAACTTTGCTTATTAACATATTAATAAGCTATTGCTAATTATATAATAATATCATTTACAGTTAACGTCAACCATGTTTAAACCTATTGTCACATTTCTGCATGTCTGTTGTATACAGATAATCTTAATATATGGCTATATTTTATATTGCTCACTCCTTCTGTTAATACTACCAGAATTAAAGCTTTCATTCTGTCTGACTAAAGGTAACTACTCTCTATGTATTTAAAAGAATTGTGCAATCATTACTTGTAACTATTGCTTTTTAACAAATAACATAATTTGCTTTTAAAATAACCAATACGTTAAAATTAGTTTCTTATAGTTATACTACAGCATTTTAATCACTGTTTAATATTTCATATCTACAAACATTTTTTTTATTTTATATTAACTAAAAGATGCTAAGAAAGACAAAAAATGTGCACATTTTTCTTCAATAACTTTCTATTTAAATATGGAAAGGAAAGACATTTGTAACTAAATCTGTTCTAATATTCTATAAACTGTATTTCCAGATCAAAGTTAGAGGTAAAAGGTCATTTACATATTTAGCTTGAAAAAATATACTTAGAAAAGTTTGCCTGCTCACAACCACAAGAAAATAACTCACAACCATATAAAGTAATTAGGAATCATTAAGGTTCAACAGGTGGGAAAAATATTTAAGTTAATCAACATCACATATGTGGAAAATCTCGCGATCACAGCAGGCGAGCCACACTGATGTTCACCAGCTATTTATTACATCCATATTGTTAAACCAACATAAAAAAGATCTTCTACTATAAATTACATCAAAAAGATACCAAAGAAATGTCCAAAAAAAATTGTGGACAAAACCTCATACGCAAAATTACTCGCAATCACATTCTGTGAGCATACCTAAAAATACAATACTTTTCAAATTTATACTGAACCAAAATTAAACAAAACAATTACCCTAAACCTACCCACCATATATATCAGAACCACCACAACAAAACATCTAGCCATACAACTATCTATGACAGATTTAACTAAAATAAAGTTAGCCTAACTGACTTATTCAAATATCTTATATAAATCTTGTGATAGCCACATGCATTGAAAACCTACTAAGATTTACCCCCCCCCTTTTTAAGTGTTATCAAACATTGGTTATCACTTAAACTTCTATATTACTGTAAACAAAATATACAACATTCATATACAACTTAATATTTCTATATGGGTATAGTAAAGAAATGCAATCTTACTATTAGCTACAAATTGTAACTATAACAACCATTCCTGCTTGCTTGCTGCTTTTTTCTGCAGGTTATAACAACCAGCCTGTTATTATCACCCCATATTATCCCAGATAAAGCAAGTGAAAATAAACAAGGTAAAGTGTTATAATTTGTGAAGTGTAATACTTACATATTGATTCTAAGTGTTGCACATGCATACCAAGGAAATAAAAGCATATTACAAATATAAATACTTAGTTCAATTGTCTCTCAGTTTTCCCTACATTAGTCCATTTCTTTGGCTTTATTTGAAAGTTTGTTATTCTGTGTATATTCAAGAGCATCTTTGGAGGAGTTGAAAGTCTTGTGCCCATTAGGTAAAAAATAGTTTTATTTTAGCAGGAAAATATGAGTTGTGCTTTATTATTGTTTTCCTTTAAACATTTTATGAAAGGTACACAAGCATTTCTTTTTGTCACGACAGATGAAATATAGTCATAGTCAAATCTTATATTATTTTCTTTTATTTTGATTGGTGAGTTTGCCCATGCAGTTTTCACAACTAAGCCTCTATCTTGACTACAAAGAAATCTTATTATTACTGACCTTGCACATGGAGGGTTTTTCCTTAAGGAACTATTAGAAAGTAATCTGTGTGCTCTCTCCATATAAAAAGAAAAGGCATCAGGAAAGTTTAGAGTCTTTCATAACCCAGTGTTTAAAAACTGGTCCATATTATCACTGTCTTCTTTTTCGGAAATACCATATATTCTTATGCTCTTTGTAATAGATCTACTTTCCAAGTCCTCTATTTTTTCCTGGTATACATTGTTTTAAGAACAAATTCCACATGATTTTCATTAGCAGTCATTCTTCCATCTAGATCATTAACCACTTCTTCTATACGTGAGATCTAAAGAGACCGCTGCTTCAGCACTTCACTTGCTGAAGCTACTTGTTTTTTACATTCCTCTTTTATGTTATCTGATTTATTCTCAAGCTTGTCCACTTTCAGTGAATGTTCATGTATGTTGTTGAGAATAGACTGTATGTCTTTTTTCACTGTTGAATTTTGAGAATTAGATTTAGAGTGGCTCATTTTGTTTGAGATAAAAAAATCCTTAATATTTCTCTGACAGGAAAAAATGATGTAGAATACTCATTAAAAAAAAATACGCATTTAAAACTATTTAATTATGTATCTATTCTATTAAAAAAGAATCTTTGAGTTTTGATAAAGAATTCCTATCAAAGTTATTGAAAAAAAAGCACAGCAAAAGATCAGAGCTGTTAACTGCTCGCCATCTTGGCGATGCCCCCACTCTTAGTATTTCTGAGGTACTGAGAAACCTCAATGTTCTCCCACTGAAAACAACTTGACATTTTGGCAATAGTATCAGAGAAAGAGAAAAGGGAGAATCAGAAACAAAGCCCTCCTCTGAGTCTGAATCAGAAATCTGATTAAATACCCTGAATCTGTCCCTGTACCTTTCTGTTTAGATTCAGAATATTGAATCTTTTCAGGAAAAATGTCATCCCTCTACCTTTTGCAGGGAAATACTCTACAACATGTTTCAATAGTCTGAATCAAACCCTGGGTCATTCCCAGTAAACGACTCCTGTACAAGAAATTTGAGGAGTAGATACATTCTTGGTTGACCGTTTCTTTTGTACAGGAAAAATTAAGCCAGCCAAGTTACTAATAGCAACTGCTGTTTCAGCAGGGATGGTCACAGCATTGTGACACAACAGGGAAACCTTCCCTGTTCTGGAGCATCAAGAGTAGTTCTCCCTTGTCCACTGAGCAGACCCCAACATCCACAGGGGAAGTGGCTAACCCCAGATTTATAGTGACTGCAGGTATGACACCCACCATTGCAGGATATAACCCATATAGCTAAGACGTCTGTGTCAGTGATCAGTATGAATAACATCTGCAGGTACTTATTATTGCTATATGCAACATAAGCAACAGTAGTTCAAATATGCTTATTTGTAACAATAATACAGTCCATAGCAACAGGCACACAAGATGCAATGCTGCTGCAGATGCTCTAGTACACTAAGAAAAGTAGCCACTGGAAACCTGAATTGCAAGGGTTTACTCCTCTCACCCCCTAAATGGCCCATCTCAATACCAGAAAATTGCCAAATTCCAGTAATAACAGCCACACACGTAAAAAATGTATTCTTCAAAGCTAAAAATACAGCATCCATGGGACCAGATGACATCCCTGGTTGTGTACTACATGAACTACAAAATGAATTGGCACCTCATCTAAGTGTCATGTTTCATCATAACCTCACCTCAGGCTTCGTGCTACACTTAAAGAAATCCCAGTCCTTCAGAGACACATGCTCCAGAGATCTAAACCTTGTCATCACAATAAACAAAACATGCTGGAGGGATAGGTTCCTGACACAGAGACTCCCCAGACTCTGGAATAGACTGCCCATACATGTCAAGCAGAGCGTCTCTTTGGCCCTCTTCAAAAGGAACCTTGACGATTGGATGGGAGAAAGGAAATTCACCCTGGGGATGGTGTGAGTCACCCTGCTAGACAGGGGTCCAGGGAAGTAAATAGTGTGGGAAGAAATAGCCAGGGAATTGTTATGGCTAGGCTTGTATAGGCCCTAGGGCCGATAGCCTAGTACCAACCTAAGAACCTATGAAGGGCTTTGTGCACAAATCTGTCTTTTTAAGTAGCTCAGCTTGAGCTGCCTAATGGGTTTGGTGTATAGAAATTGTCCAGAAGCTTTGGAATTTGGCCGGCTGCTATAGCCTTGCAAGATATAAGTCATTATAGCTAAGACTTGTACAGCAGTGACTATTCAAACATGAGCTGTTATGGTACGTTTACTTATATAATGGTACCATTATCTCCCCCACTTTAACTCACAAAGGAGTAACAATAATGGATGTAGGAGCTTGTCTACTGTTTCCATAAGCTTATATGCATGCATGATGCAGAATCAGTACAGCAAACATTTATTGCACTTTTTGTGTTATCATTCTGTACATAATATAAGAAGTCATTACCAAAAGAAGGAAGCTCATTATCTATGGAGCTTATTTTATTGCCTTTGTCTTCTACTGTCTGGGCTACAAATGTGAGTAAGTGCTACCACACACAAATAATGCTTTATGTTATTCCCTTTCCTGAAGGAAGTTGCTCCTTGCAGGTCTGTTTTTGGCACTATTGTCTATGTATGCACTAGAAAATTAATTTGTGTATGTGAGCAAATGTCTTGGTTCATCCTCCTGCTGCTTAGATGCAGATGAAAAGCTCAAAGCAAATTAAGTTTGATTAGAAAGGTTGTGATACTCGTCTTTGCTGCTTTTAAATTCACTTGCATTGAACATGTTGCCAGCTGTATCATAAGCACTTGCTCTGATGCAACTCTCTGTTTGCGCTTGACTCTTTTTTATCTCATATTAATACCAAATGCTCTCCTTTTTTTAAGGTGTCTAATTGTGACGCTTTAGTTCCAAAGAATCATTCTATCTGAATTTCTACTTGTATCCATATACTTTATATAGTCTGGCTTGTTGCCATGCTTTGGCTAAATCTGTAATACAATTAACAATATCACTCCTCCGGGTAAACTGGATTCCTTAGAAGTAAAAAACAATGTCCAGAAGTATAGAAAAGGAATCTCAGAGACAGGCAAATGAAGGTAAAAAATTTGAATTTACCACACTCAACGGATGTAAGCGCTTTTGAACCAAGTTCTTCATCAGATATATTACTTACACCATATAAACACATTTTTTAAAACAGGACTGATTAACACTCTAACCAAGCCATTTAAAATCATCATTACTTATGCAAATCTTTGGATTTTAAAACCAGCTTAAAGAGACCTTGTCATTTAGACTGTGTCTCCTATTTGCACATAACTTAAAAATTCAGTGTAATTCTCCTCTGTATAATTTCTTAAATCTCCTCCTCGAGGCCATGCACAAACCATTTCTATAGCCTTAAACAAAAAACTATGCTTCAGACCTGTTTCTTGAACATGTTTTGCTAAAGCATTAGAATGATCACATTTTTTAACTTCATATATTGTACACAAATTCTCTCATATAACATTCTATTTGTTTTTCCCTATGTAAACATTTTCACATTCAGTGCAGGTAGCTAAATAAACAATATTACTGCTTCTACAACTTGCATGCACTTTAAAAATATATCTTCTTTTAGATACTGGATGCTCAAATAAATATGAAGTGTCTATAAGAGGGCAATATTTACAACTCCCACAGGGATATGTGCCTGTTTCTTCTTCTTTTAAGATTGAGAGAGGATATAAAAGAGATGAGGTAGAGGGCATGATTAGAGAGGTGAAAGGTATGAGGTCCTCCGCAGTTAAACCATATTATTCAGGTTTGACCCAAGATGATAATTCAGTGGGTAATAGAGAGAGAATTAAAATGCACCTACCACTTGTTTTACCTTATGCCAATGACTTTAAGATAGTACGTGATGTCATTGAATCTAATTGGGGTATTTTGACAATGAATGATCAGATTAAAGATATAGTAGGCAATAGACTGCTATTTAGGTACAAAAACATGAAGTCACTTAAAAGACACTTGTGCTATACAGATTCTAAAATAGGGTCAACCTTAAAAGAAGAAGAAGCAGGGACATATCCCTGTGGGAGTTGTAAATATTACCCTCTTATAGACACTTCAAATTTATTTGAGCATCCGGTATCTAAAAGAAGATATATTTTTAAAGTGCATGCAAGTTGTAGAAGAAGTAATATCATTTATTTAGTTACCTGCATTGAATGTGAAATTTTTTTACATAGGAAAAACAAAAAGAATGTTATATGAGAGAATACATGAACATATGTATGCAGTTAAAAAATGTGATCATACTAATGCTTTAGCAAAACATGTTCAAGAGACAGGTCTGAAACATTGTTTTTTGTTTAAGACTATAGAAATGGTTTGTACAGGCCCTCAAGGAGGAGATCTAAGAAATTTTACAGAGGAGGGAGAATTACACTGAGTTTTTAAGTTATGTGCAAATAGGAGGCCCGGTCTAAATGACAAGGTCTCTTTACAGCCGGTGTTAAAATCCAAAGATTTGCATAAGTAATGATGATTTTAAATGGCTTGGTTAGAGTGTTAATTAGTCCTGTTTTAAAAAATGTGTTTATATGGTGTCAGTAATATGTCTGATGAATAACTTGGTTCGAAAGTGCTTACATCCATTAAGTGTGGAAAAATAAAGTTTTTTACCTTCATTTGCCTGTCTCTGAGGTTCCTTTGTATACTTTTGGACATTAAATCTGTAATGCGACATCTCATTCATGAATGAACTCTGACCATAGAAGATGCATGTTTTTTTCATAAACAAGCTTCATTTCTTGCATATTTTTAATCCATGTACATTTAATTTCACCTATTTTCAGCTATATTTGTAAGCCTGCTGCACATACATCGAGTTGTTTTGCTTTCACAGTTTGAAATTTATTAGAAAAAATAGTGTACATTGTTATGTAAAATAATTTTGCAATATGTTGCATTTCAAATGACTTTGAGGAAATACATATTAATTTCATTTTGCTTATGTAAATGTGGTACTGAGTAATTCTGTCATACTTTACAATATTGGAATGCTATAGGGATTTTTTTCTCCATTAAATGACACCTCTCAGATTTTCTACTTGGGTTCTTTAAAAAAACACTCCAAACCCCTTAAGTAACTGACAGCCAATGTTTTCATCCACTAAAAGTAGCTTGTGATATTCTGTCAGAATGACATTTTTCCTTTTATCTTGGCATAATTGCATTTTCATTTAACTTCAGCTTTTCTGCATAATAAAACAAGTAGTAGCTTTACTACTGTTTTGTGAAATTACATTAGGAATATGTTGCCATTACTAAATAAAATACATTATTCTTAAACAATACCATCAAGTTGGAAGAGAAAGCTATAATCAAAGTAGAAGGTGAATCATTATGAAGACAACACATACTTCACATGTTCAAAGTTTTAAAATGTTCATATCATGATTACATTTCAGTATGATGTGGAAGTTCAATTTCCTCTTCATTTCCATTTAATAAACTTCTTTTCATTTTATTTTGGGAGAAAATATTGGATATAAATTACTTTGAATTCAACATGCCTGACTAACATATAGTCTCAAAGTCACCAGAGAGAAGTGGAATCTTTTTTTTTCTGTACTTTTTTGTAGTCTAATGTCTGCAAGTAGCAAAACGGTACTTGAAGGTATACATGTAATAGGGATAAGACAAGGGTTTAAAAAATGGATAACAGCATCAACGGTAGCCAGTGTTTCAAGTGTCATGGGTAACTCAAAAATTATTATCAGTGCATGTTATCTTTATACATGTGAGATATTTCTACATGAATTGCAGAAATATTATTTGGCTATATTAAAGTTTCACCTGGAAAACTACAAAGTGGATTTCATAAAATCCTATAGATAGCATTAAAACAGAATTTTATAAAAGGACTGGTAAACAGCATAACGAGAACATTGTGATGCATGCACTAAGAAAGATTTCCTGTACTTTGGCCATTTCTGTTTCAGTCAGTAAGGCAAGAACAAACGAGACAAAGCAGCAGTAAAGGTGTGCCCTCCAGTTGTTTGATTTTCTTCTGGGAATTGGTACATAACGACTTACTGTTAGTATTCTTGTCAACATACATCATGGTTACCTTAAAAGAGTACAGTTGCAAAAGTCCTACTTACCTGTAACAGCAGATTTTCTAAGAACTCACTACCTTATTTGGCATATGGGTAGTACTTCCGTGCTACCCTATCCGTGACAGACTACAAAAGTTCAGAGCTACTCCTGCAGTCTGTGGGTGCGAAGTTCCTATCACCTGAGAGCAAAGGAGTGCCTTTGAAACCCACAGGCAGATCTCCTTCAGTTTCTACGGTCAAGTGTGAGGAGAAGATGAAAATGCAAGTTCAGAACACCTGCTATCCAAACCAAAACACACACACACACACACACACACACACACACACACACACACACACACACACACACACACACACACACACACACACACACATACAGACACACACATACACACAATAAAAAAGGCTACTGAGTATAACTCAGTGGTAACTACAATTCCAAATGATACACATTAAAAAGGGGATGGTGGGTGGGTAATGCCAGTAAGGTAGCGTGTTCTATGATCATCTGCTGTTAGAGGTGAGTGGGACTTACACAGCTGTATCATGTTCAATATGGGTAGATTCCCAAAGTTTACCCAAACTGGGAGAAGAAAGGATAAGAGTACAGGAGTCGCTGACGAATGGTCCTAGAGAAGCCTGCTTTGGATTTATAAAAGGCATCCAGCTTGAAGTTCTTCATAAAGTTATGAACATAGGACCAAGTTGCTGCCTTTAGAATACTTCTGGAGTCTACATTATTCCAATGCGCCACTGAAGAGGAAAACAAACCCTTTTGGAGTATACCTTTTATATTGCCTGGATTTGCCTTGCCATGGTTGGTGTAGCAGTGGTTTGCACTGAGACAGGTTTTCCCTTCTTTGCCCCTGTGTAGGAAATAAAAAGCTGTTTATAGCCTTTATAAAGGGTTTTGTTCTGTCAAGGTGGTACCTGAACTGCCGATGCACATCTAAGGCATGAAGTATCCTCTCTCCTTTATTCTCAGGTTCTGAGAAAAACAAAGGGAAGTTAATAGACTGATCACTGTGGAAAATCTGATAAGAATGTTCCACAGTGACAGGTTACAGCTCAGAGAATCACCTTGTTGATGTTAGAGCAATCAGAAAATAGCTGTCCATGTTAAAAACTTCAGATCAGCTTGAGTGGCAGGTCCAAAAGGTGGTAAGTTCAGTATGCCCAGAACATAGCTGAGATCCCATGAAGTAGGAATTTGCTTGCAAAAGGGTCTCATGTGCAATACTCCATTCATGCATTGCTTTACCAAAAAAGGAAGAAGAAGGGGGGTGGCGCTGGCAGACAAGCAGAAATCAATTAAATGCACCTTAGTGAAAAGATATGATTGAAGTAGCTTACACAAATATTTCAGGACCAGAAGGATGTTAACCTCATGGGACCCTGTGTTTCCATTTAGTCACCTCTTAGAAAACCTCATCCATTTTTAAACAAAGATTTCTAGTAGCAGGTTTTCTGGCCTCCTTTAACACCTGCTGCACATCCTAATGAAACAAGTGCCTAGAGTCAAGAATGAATCTTACAGGCTTTTAGTTGTATCTGCCCCAAACTGAGGTGCACCACTTGCCCCTGAGACTGAGTGACCAAATCCAGATTGTGAAGAAGGCTGTGGTATTTGCCCTTGGTCAATCACGTGAGAAGGGAGAAAAAATATTTCTTGGGCTTCCTGGGAGATGCCACAGTGATTTTTGGCATTTCTTTCTGAACCTTCAGAAGTAAATTGTGAATCATTGGAAACGGTGGAAACACATACAGGAAAATTACTGTCTAAGGGAATGAGAATGAATCTGTCCTGCAAGCCGGCAGCAAGAATGTCTGGAACAGAATTTATATAGCTGTCTGTTTGGAAAGAAGGTGAACAGGTGTATTTGAGGCATTCCCCAGATCTAGACTAGATCCTGGAACACCACTGCCTTGAGTTGCCACTACTGTAGAACTGCCCAGGATGCAGTCTGTTTTCTATGACATTTTTCTCTGGTATAATGTATGATGAATGAAGTAACAGAGAATGCTGAGAAGCCAGCTCCAACACCATCATTGTTAAATGGCACACAAGGTATGACCTTGTATCCCCTTGTCTGTTGAGGTACTACATCACTGTGGTGTTGTCCGTAACCCCCAGAAGAAGACACAGAGTCCACAGGTAGTGAATGACTTTCAGGTCATGTATCACAGCCAACATTTCCTTTGTAAAGATGTGTTTTTGTGAATCCTAAGCACTCCAAGTGGCCTGCACTTGCACTCCCATTGGCACAGCTCCCCAAATGAATTTGGACCACTCTGTCTGAACAGATTGTGCTGGAACAGAATGGAAGAAGAGAAGTACTGGACTGATACTCATCTGTACTCTATACCACTGTAACTTGCATCTGAAGAATGGCAGAACTTATAACTGAGATTACAGAGAATGTAGGCACTGGTTGCAACATTTTTAGATATACCACCGAAGTTTGCAGATGGGGAGATGGGTCAGTGATATCATGAGAATCACGGATGCCATAAGTCAAAGAATTTTTAGGAAGTCTGTTGCTGAGGCAAAGATTCTCCTGGAGAATTCCTAAAACATCATCTGTTAAGACAGGAACTTGTCTTTTAGAACAAAGGCCATTCTTTGGTCTGAGTCAATTAAGCACCCCAAGAAGATGAGTCTTTGTGAGGGTGTCAGGCATGACTTCTGAAGATTCAACTTGCACCTTAGGTCAGGGAATAAGGTCAAGACATTCTGTAGCAAATTCTGACACCTGGATACAGACTCTGTGCAGATCAGTAAGTTGTCCAGCTAAGGAAAGATGTGAATGGCAATAGTCTGACATTGAGCCACTGGCAGAGCAAGGCATTTGGTAAAATCTCAAGGAGCAATGGATAACCCAAAGGGAGATGCAGAGAAGTGATAGTGCAAACCAGGCAAGAAATCTGATATTTTATTATTTATTTATTTATATTATTTGGCATTCGTGTGCCAGGAAGGTCTGGCTGGACATGAAGCCCTTTTCAGCAGAGGCTCGGGGAGAAAAGCTCCAAAAATACAAGTAAGCAGCCACACATTTAGTAGTGGGACTTCCAAGAAGATACGTACTAAAGATAGAAATAGCTAAGTCCATAGTGGTGTGCTATCATATACATACTAAGGATATTTCAACATTATACGACATATGCATTTTAGCTTCAAAAGGCAGGTAGAAATAACATTTGAAATATATATACAGACATTTTCTAAGATATTGTAGGAGTGCTTTAGTTATGTGGAACAATTATATGCATAAAGGAGTAGGGTTAGAGAGGAAAGAGAAATGGGAGGAGAGAAGGGATAAATGTAAAGGGACAAGAAAAAAGGTAAGCTGTAGGGCTGAGAAGGCAGTACTAAATGAGATATGTTAGGAGTATGTATGTTACAAGGAATAGGTATGTATGAGGAAGAGGAATATTAGAGAGACTATAGAGGAAAAGAGTTATTAGGAGGTATACAGATGCAGAGAGAAAAGTTAGATGGCTGTGATGGAGTAGAGAAGAACACTAAGGATATCTCCTGAAGTGATGAGGAATACGGATATGGTGATATGCAGCCTTGAAGTCCAGAGTTACCATGAAGTGGTGACCCAAAAAGAGAGAAAGCACTGTCTGCATGGTCAGCATCTTGAACTTGACAAAAGTATTTAGTAAGGACAGGTCCAACACTGTTTTCCACAACAGCTGTGTATTTGTGAACCATGGAAATTCTGGAGTAGAAAGCTTTCATTCTCTCCAAATGAGGAACTGGTTCTATGAGCTCTGGGTCTAGCATTTTAGAGGAGTATAGGAGGGAATTACAAGATGAGGGGCACCCCCTTGAACTGAAGCTGATTTTCCATCCACTGCTACCTATAACCTATGCCACAATGCTGAGCACCCATTTGTCAGAAACTACTGAGGGTGAAGCTACCTTGTTGAGAGCTAACTCTTGAAATAGGGCACCCAGAAGGGAACATGGGAAGGACAGGTGCCATGCCCTGGCACATTCATAGGTTGCAATAGAGGTTATTCTTTTTGAGAAAAGAACACCTTGTTAGGTTTGGTGGAGTTCTCTTACTGTCATTTCATTTTGGTGCCTTGGCTTTTGTTTGTCTGGGACTTCTGTTTTTTGGGCCATCAAAAGTTACCCTGCTTAATGGAGGAAAACCTGGGAATATGGAACACTTTAGACATGACTGTCACCCCAAAGTGTAAGGACCTGATTAGCTGCTGTAGCAAACACACAATCAGTATCAAGTGCAGCATTCATAATCTCATTTTTTAACTCATCAGAAATATTTTGAATGTGCAATCAGACATATCTCCTTATCACCCCAGATGTTACTGCATTTTTAAAAACAGTATTTGCCCATTAAAAGGCTCTCTTTAAAAAAATGTTTAGACACTTTAGCAACATTGGACACAATATTTGACACAGATATAGCCTTTTTGCTCAAAAGTTAACAATGCAGCAAATTTGTCTATACTATGCATATGCCCTAGCACATAAAATACTGGTAGTTAAGCACATTAAATTCTATGGTGCTGGACAGTACCACCTTCCTTCTCTGAGATTTTAGCCATTTGCCTAGCTTATCTGAAGAGAGTGTGTTTGATGAAGGCATAGTATTTTTGTAGCAGATGTCACTGAGTTCACAACAGGATTTCTAGACAAGAGGGCTTCGAGACCAGGTATGGTCACGCACACCCTGAATTTCTTAAAACGCTCTTTAGGAAAAGGTTCTTTAAATAGAGAAGTGCAAGCTTTCTTAAAACTATCCTCCGGTGCTGGGATTAATGGGGTAAAGGATGCCACATCCTGCATCTCATCCTCCAATATACCCTGCTGACCTCGGAAGCAGACGAAGACTGCTCACAATTGAATATATCCCTAAATCTAGCCAGCACCTGTGATAAAGAAAACATAACAAAAAATGGCCCAGCAAAACAAGAACTGAATAACCAAAACTGCAGGCTAAAATACCAATATACCAGGAGTAAAAAATAAATATATTTATTGGAAGATATAAATGCTGAGTGCTACTGACTTCTTCAGAACAACAATAAAAACACAGAATAGTATAATTTTAGAACTTCTTCCAGCAATCATATGACATTATACAGCCAGTCATCAAACCAAGCATTAAAATGATATCTTTCACTGAACTGATTCTTAAAGGCATATGCAAAACAAGTGTTTAAATTGTATGTCAGGAAATTACAGCTTTGCTGATCATATTTTCAAGACAAAACAATGGAAACTGTTATACGATTTGTATACAGTTGTGCTATTTTATGTTTCTTTGTTTTGCATATACCTTTGTTTGATGATTGGTTGTATAACATCATACGATTGCTGGGAGAAGTTAGAAAACTTATAAAACTGGCATATTGGTATTTTAGCCTGCAGTGTTGTTAATTTAGAAAAAGATAACATCTGTTTGTTTTTCTGCACCTGCTCACCTTCAGAGGAAGCAGACTGATTAGACTCTGACACTTCCAAAATGTCAGATTCCAAATCCCTTTCAAAACTAGGATGCCTGGATGGTTGAACATGGCTGTGAGCCCTGACATTACTCATAACCTCGGTTTACGCCCAGCAGTCAACAGCCTGAACAATGGATCTAGCCATAGATACCAGTTCAGGTGGAAACCCTGTCAGAGACTTCAGCCCTGTGACTTGATACTTTCTGCATGTATTACAGAATGGAAGAATTCCAGGGGAGGCTTAACACTGGCAACAGATTCTGCACCACCGACTTCCCTGTACCTAAAGAACTTGGTTTACCATTACCTGAACCAGGCACTGGCAAAGCACTGGAGGACACTCTGACCCTTGTGTCATCACAATTGTGGTACTAACACAACATCAGGAGACCTAAAGGTAAAAGTAAGGAAGTGGCCTTATAGCCTACTTAAGGCTACTGAAGAGTCACAAGCTATAGGCTAAGGCAGTAGCCTTAGACAGGTTATCAAAACACTTTATGATGCAAACTTAGAGTCACAAGCCATAGGATGAAGCATATATATTGACTTATTTCTATGTTTGCAGGGTGCACAAGGAGTAGATGGTGGTGGTGGGGCAAAGTATCTGAATCCATCAAGTGAGGGGACAAGAAACTATACAGCTCAATACACAATACTGGCTGCACATTCAGACCACTAAACAGATGGACAAATCCCACTATTCTCCCTCTAAATAACAATCTAAAGGCTACTAGTCTAGGGATACTATACTGAACACCACTGAGAAAATGTCAGCATTTTCAGTAACAGTTCAAAACACTGGATATATTGTCATAAGAATTCCCCAATTTTAACAAATAAAGGCCTGTTTTGGCAAAAAAAAAAAAAAAACAATAAAAAAGGCTAAAGCAGCATTACACAAGAAATAAATCATAAATTGATGACAAATTCTTGTCAGAAAATGTTTGACATACAAAATGGTACACAAAGTAATCTGAAGTCTATTGCTGTAAGGGTTAATATTCTAAAGACTGGCCAAAAGAAAATGCCAGTTTCAGTAACACAGTTCCAAGCACAAAATATAAAAAGGCGAGTATCAGTCAAAATGAATGGATACTGAGAAATTATATAGCACATCTTCTGTTAGTTTCTTGCTGTTACTTGCATTTGCATTCATGCATACTACAGTATATTAACTATTTATTGTGACCAACTACTCTTATTAATGTATTGCACTAAGTACAATGAATACACTGAGACAAAACTGCTTCAGTTAATACTCTTTTACTATGACATTCTTCTTTTGGATCTACAAGCATGCTATACAGATACTGTCAGCTCTCTGTGGCAAATTCCCAAAGCTTGTTTATACACACTCATATTTATATAAAGTCTGATGTTTTTTTTCCCAAAGTCTGATGTATAACAGTTCTTTCTTTGTATAATAGTTTTCCTTTGTTCCCTTGTCCTAGGTTCTTCGTAGATTGATGATCCATGGAAAGACTTCTGAAAACTCGATGTTCCAGCGTTATCTTACTGATGTTCCTTCTTATCTTGTTGATCTCTTGGGCAATAGCTATTTTACAAAGATATATATATATATATATATATATATATATATATATATATATATATATATATATTATATATATATATATATATATATATCACTGTTGCAGTATTCACCACCTAAAGGATTTCATGCCAAGGATAGCTCAATATCCAGCCAGTATACCACAGCTTTCAGGTCTTACAGGCATAGTATGTCACAAATATTCCCCTGCACAAGATGTAGGGCATTAAGGTGATATATGGATGCAATCTCTATGATCTGAAAAAGACCCAGGAGGAACAGAATACCCTCAGGTGAGTCTGACTACAAACAAAGGCAGATTATAAACATGTGCATCCAGAAGGAAAATAATGAAGGAAAGGGCCCCTCAGCCAGGACGGCAACTAGAATACAGGGCAAGAGTTAGGAAAGAGAGGGACAGAAGGAGGGACTGAATACTGCAACAATAAAGAGAAGGACATCTACTGGTATGATAAGATTTTACACAACTATACTATGTCATTCCATATCACTGCTGGACTATCCATCACTTAAGGGCGAGTACAAGTGCTCAAAATGAAGCCAGGGAGGAAGAAGGCACAGAGGAACCCTCCGCAATCCATTGCAGGACTGCCCTGGCCCTAGAAATAACATCTAACTTGTAATATTTAGTGAAACTGTGAAGAGAAATCCAAGTTGTAGCCACAAGGACAGCATTAGTATCTGGACCCTTAAAAAGGCACCAGAGGAGGCAAATGTCCTACTAGAATTTGCCTTTACAGACAAGGAAATGAAATAGCTTTAGAAATCCAGGAGGAGATGGTTTGCTTAGAAACAGCTAAACTCAAAGTCCTAGGATGAAAAGAAACAAAAAGCTGCTGAGCTGTCTGCACAAATCTAAGGTGTGAAGAACCTTTTCAATGACAGACTGTGCAGAAGGAAAAAAGGAAGAAAGGTGAATAAACTGATTAAGGAACAATTCCCTAACTACCTTGGGCATAAAAAAAGATTAGTGTGAAGAGATACCCTATCTCTATATGAAACTAAAAAAGGAGGAACCGCCATGACAGCCTAAAGGTCAGAGACTTTCTTGCCAGAAGTAAGATCCAAAAGAAGAACAGTCTTGCAAGTACAACGTTGTATGGAAGCTGAAGAAGCTCACTCAAAAGAAGCATGGGTCAAGTTTTGAAGGACAAACTTGAGATCTGAACAAGGTGGAATCGGCTTCCTGTGGCTCCTGATGTGGACACCTCTAAGAAATTGTTTGACTTCAAACCTAGATGCCAAAGAAAGAGTCAAGGACAGTCCAGCAGAGATTGCTGACAGGTGAGCTTTAACTGAGGAATATGCCAACCCAGCATGGAACAAATCACAGAAATGAAAGAGGACCAGAGGAACTATCACAGAAAGGGGATCCAGATGGTGAGAGAGGCATCAGACAGAAAATCTTTTCCATTTGGACATACAGGACTTTCTGGTAGAGGGTTTCCTGGCCTCCTGCAGAACCATAAGCACATCCTTAGAAAAAAGATGCATGAAAGGGATCAAAACTCTATCACCCACAGTGTCAGCTGAAGAGCGGACAGGTGGGGATGAACAAGAGATCCCTTGTCTTTTGTGAAAGGTCCACCCACTGAGGTAACTGGTGGTAATTTCCCCAGACCAAGTGAGATAGAGGGGGGAAATCAATGCTTTTTGGGCCAAGAAAGAGTCACCAGCTAGATGTTGGGAGAGTCCTGCCTAATCCTGTGCAGAACTTGTGGCATCAGAGGAAGGAGTGGAGCATACAGAAACATACCCTTCCAAGGAAAATACTTTCTATGTCAGATGACTTGGGACGCTAGAACAGAGTTGAAAAAGTTTTTTTTTCTGAGGGGAGGCATTGCAGTCTACCTGAGAAATACCTCACTGATGGACAATATCAAGAAACACATCTCTGTGAAGCATCCATGTGTGTACTTGTATTCTGGACCTATTCAAAGAGTCTGGCACTAGACTGTGCTCTAAATTACTGTAAAACTTGAAGAGTCAGTCTGCAAAGAGATAGGACATCATGCCCCCCGCTTGTTGACATACCACATTACTATGATGCTGTTGAAGATGACTCTGAGGCACCCAGATAAAAGGGATATGATCTGATGCCTGATGAGGAGGCCAGAGACCGTGCACCCTTAGTGGGCAAAAGAGGCACCTCATCCCACATCTGAGGAGTTAGTGAAAAGGTCCTGAGTGGGAATTGGAAGCAGATAATGACGTCCTGGAGAGAGTAGATGAATCTACCACTGAAGCTCAATCTTGAGAGAGGGAAGGAAGGGAATAGGAAACTCTAGGTCACACTGGTTTGAGGTAATAGGGACTGGAAAATGGCTGTCAGAGACAGAACCTGGGAGCCAGGAAGAGACATCAGCATGGGAACTGTTTGAAGTCTGCAGCTAAGGAAAACAAGATCTTGGAAAGGCATCAGAAATGATTTCTGGAAGTTTATGGTGAACCCCAAACCGCATAAAAGCCAATAGTTAAACTGGAGATCCTGCAAGAAACTGCTGTGCGAAGGAGCTTAAAATCAGATAATCTATATATGGAAAAATATGAATACACAAAACCCTATAAAAGGCAATGACAGGACTGAAGGATTTAGTGACTACCCTTGGGGTAGTAGAAAAGCCAAAGGGTAAAACAGAGAACTGAAAATGCAAGGAAGAAACAGAAAAATGTAAACATTTCTTGAAAAAGGGGATGAACAAGAATGTAAAGGTATGCACCCTTAAGATCCAGAGACACCAGAATGGTCTGGTGAAGCAGAAGAGTAAACAAGGTCAGAAGGGATAAAATCTGAAAAGAAGAGATCTTGATAAAGTTGTTGAGCAGAGAAAGATCCAGAATTGGTATCCATGTACACTCTTTCTGTGAGACCAAGAACATTCTGGAGTAAAACCTTTTCCCCATCTGTATGGGAGGGATCAACTGAATGGTGTCCTGATCAAAGAGCGATTGTAGAACCCCCTGAAAAATGAAGAAGTTGTTCTCAAGGAGGTTGAGGAATGCCCAAAAAGGGAGGAAGGTATTTCCAAACGATGAAATATCCCTGATAGATAATCAACAGAACCCAAAAATCTGAGGTGATCCAAAGTCAATTTTGAAGAAACAAGGAAAAGCAAAGGGACAAAGGGGCCTAGCAGAGGGAAGGGTCAGACAAATGTCAAATAGAACAAGGCTTATTCTGAAAAGAAGGTTTCTGGGAGGAAGGAGTCTGAGTAGCTTTAGCAGGAGAAACATGCCTAGAGCCCTTCTTACCTTTAGAAGGGGGCAAGTTTGTCTACAAACAAATGCAGACTTGGAAGGATAATTCCTTGGAAACATGGGACTAGAGGAAACAAAGATATGCTTAAGTTACTGAAAGGCAGTACCCTTATCATAGGAGACTTAAATAAGTCAGTATCAGTAGTCCCCAAAATACTTCCGTTATCCAGAGGTGCATCCAAAAGTTTGCCCTTGATATCATCAGGCAAATCCTGAAGACGTAGCCTCAACACTGAACCAAAGGCAGCAGTCCTGCAAGAAGTATCAGCTGCATCACAGCTGCATTTTATAGAATGACTGTCCAAATGAGAAGTGCACCGCAACAAAGAAAGGGCAGAAGCCTTCCCTTCAAAATCAGGAACGTCAAATGCTACCTTAGAAACCTGGCCGAGGAGGACCAAAGCATATCTGGTGATATGGACGTGGTAATTAATGGCACTAAAAGACACAGTGGTAGCTCTATAGACTTTCTTGCCCAAAATTTCCATAGCTCGACAGTCCTTATTAAAGAGAAGGAGCTTAGTAGATGGCAACAACTTTGATGGCTTGCCCCAAGAAACTGATACCAGGATCAGTGGAAGGGCACTTATAAAGAAAGTTGCAGTCATCAAGCACCTCATATAACCTATCAGATTTCTTATGGTCTAGAAGCTGAGAGTCAGGGGCTACAGAGGCTGCGGGAAAAGTATCCAACAGGCAGCCAAAAATAGGAGAGACAGCTGATGGTTTAAGAGACTTCATTTGAAGGAACTCATAGAACCTCTTTTGAATATCAGAGATCTGGGGACAGTCCCACTAGACATAGTCATTATGCAGGTATCAGTATTCTCAAAGGACAACTCTCTAAGGGGGGAATCTGGATTTAAAGAATAATCTTCCTCTGAAGTGCAGCTCAGGTTGGAAGGAATTTGGGAAGAATACGCTAGAGATTCTTCTCTAAAATCCAAATCCTCATCTGATGAATCGAGTTCCCTAGGCCTCCTAACAGAAGTAGAAGACCAAGAATGGGCAAGAACAGATATACCTTGAGGAGGCTACAAGGCCATTAAAGCATTAAATAAACCTTAAGTAAAATCCTGCCATTCACACTGGAGATCCTTAATAGCAGGGGAAATATACTTAGCTTTCTGTTTCTTTTCCTTTGGGATGTCTGCCTGGAAACCATAACAAGATCAGACCCTTGATGTGACTCAATAATGTTGGTAGAAATTTCCTCCACCACTAAAATCTGATGAAGCCTGCTCAGCCCCTCAGATATTATCAACCAAGTTTCCCCCTTGGCATCAGGTAGAGATGTTGGAAAAGTCTCAGAGGATGTTTGAAAGCTGGGATCCATGCCAGCCATCAATGGGGTCATAGCAGAGGAATCCAAAGCAAGCATCAGACAATCATCAGGGCTTTCACTAGCTTCTAGATGGATGTCAAGGGAGACTGGACAGCAACAGAATAGGGTCTAAGTTTTTTTGCATTCTTCTTGGCAGATAGCTGGCCCTTAGGATGGGAAGATTCTGCTATAGCACCCTGAGCCAACAGCTTAAGTTGTTGGTTCTCAAAATATATGGACAAGGAGGAGAGTAGACTACAGAGGGGTCTTAAGCATAAACACTTGGCAGACAGAGCAGTGTGTATGATCGTCAGAAGCACTCAAACAAAAAAAGACACTGGTCGCAATGGTCTTTATGGGGAATCTGCCTCCCACACTGACATTTTCCCTTTCTGGATGATATGGACACAATACAAAAAAAATAAACAAGAAGAGAATAATCCCAATGGGGCATTTATCTTAAAAATGGCTTTGTAACCAGCACAGCAGATGGGGATTCAGCATGACATACAATAATGGTATTCAGGCTGGTAGCAAAGAAGTTCTGAGTGACTGCGTCCATACGTCACCTTTATGTCATATATCTTGCACAGAGAGCATATGTGTGACATATGGCACCTATAAGCGCTAATAAACTGGCTGGACATTGGGCTGTCCTTTGCAGGAGATCACTTAGGTGACTAATACTGTAACAGTGATATTGATGGACATCAGTGCATATAGAAAGTGTGCATTTTAGTGTTATAATAAAAGGAAATGTTATCCTGGGGACTTCTCAGGTAGCAGAAAGAGTTTCAAAATGTTTACCAGTATTTCTTCCACACACCTCAAAATTGATTCCAAAAACACAAACCACACCAAGGAAGAGCTGGAATGAATACTTTACTGGTGCATTCGGTACATCGGCTTACGCCTTCAAGGAATATTCAGTGCACCAAACAGCACATATTTTTATACACCTTAATTCATTGAATAATTAAGTAATGATACAATTAATTAAATATAAATTACCTATTCCCATTCCTATTTAGTATACCACCACTCAAACAGTCCTTATATTCATACTAAAATACCTACTTGTCACCCACAATATTATACATAAAAAATACATTTAAATTTCATCTGGTGCTTCTAAATTTAATACTTCTAAATATATGAAGAAATATATTTTAAAATTATTTTATAATAATTTTATAAACTGCATTGAACACATTAATATTACAATATTATAATAGCATAAATAACAGAAATATCAGGACAGAAGAATAATATATATTTAAACCATCCTTAACTGACATTTAACTCATGGTTAAATTTATGTCAAGATTTAATCCCTCTGGGTGTAAAGTGCCAAAGTTAATAATACATTTGGTTACTAGCCACATCAGTCTCCTTGCAAATTCATCTCCTTGACAAAAACTGGGCTTGGCCAACATACTGTAAAAGAAGGTTGAATCTAAACCATCATGTACCTGACAAAATGTTCTGCTACAGGGCTTTCCACTCTAACTCTCCTGATGTCCCCTAAGTGTTCCATAACCCATTGTTTTCACTGCCTTTTTAGTTTGCCCTATATACCATTGCATTGAAGAACATACACACCCTATAATGTAAATCACCCCCAGGATTCACAATTGTACTGATCCCTAGCATTATACACCTTCACATTGATGTTAACCCCATCTATATACTTAATCTTCTTACACACTATGGATTTTCCTCAAGGGAAGCTGCCTTTCCTCCCATGCTGTCTTTTCAACTTACTTTTGGATAACAATTCCTTAAGATTCTTAAATCTACTATAGGAGAAAGTAACCTTCTCCGGAAAAAGTTTCCTGAGATTCCCATCATTGGTGATAATAGGCCAGAATGTATTCACTAACTTTCTCAGAATCTCTGAGAAAGGTGAAAACTTGTTTACAAAGAGCATTTTGTTTTGGTTCTCTCCTTCGTTCCAATTCCGGACTTCACTTCTGTTGCTTTGTACTTCTTTTCGCATTGTGGTATATATCAACCCCAATCTTTTATCTAACTTTATTTTCAGCTGCAGTTAGAACATCCTCATCATAGCCTCTACTATGAAGTTTGTCCCTAACCCTCGCAAATTCAACCCCCCAGCCTTGCTTTATCTTATGTTTACGGGTATGCAGTTGTTCTAGTCATTGCATATATGAAATGTACCAGGACAAAAACACTGATGACTTTGTGAAAATTCCAACAACCATTGTTTCCACAATTGTTTTTATTCAATTTTCAGGAAATTCACACTTATGCATATGCAAACAGTTTCTGACAAATCTGAATCCAAAATGTTAGTTTGGACTCTTAGGCATATTAGTGTGTGTGTGTGTGTGTGTGTGTGTGTGTGTGTGTGTGTGTGTGTGTGTGTGTGTGTGTGTGTGTGTGTGTGTGTGTGTGTGTGTGTGTGTGTGTGTGTACACATGTTCTCACCCATGCACTCACACTTCTTTACTTGGGTATTCACATGCTATGTGTGCATGCATGATGTGTGTGTGTGTGGATATGCACATATGCGCTCATGCATGTATGCTTGTATGTTTGCATGTATGTATGTCTGTGTGTGTGTGTGTGTGTGTGTGTGTGTGTGTGTGTGTGTGTGTGTGTGTGTGTGTGTGTGTGTGTGTGTATGCCTATATGTCTGTCTTCTGTCTGAGGAGAGGTTGACTTCATCTCTGTAGTCACTGAAATTCTTTTCATAGATTTCAAGACTCACGGATGATGAGTCTTTGCTAGTCTTAGTCAAAAGAAATGTTTTACCGGTATGAATACTGAATGTAAACATGACTTTTACATTTTTTGTAGATTTAATTTTTCAAGCAGACTGGAGTTAGGATCTTATGAATACTAGAGCTATATACTTGTTTCCAATTCACCATAGCCTTCTTCCTCCTCAAATGTAGCTATCCCAGACCATACTCTTTCTCAGCCTCATCCTCTTTTCCCCTACCAACACTTAACTTCTCTACACACATCCTTTCTCTTCCCCTAACTCGGTTGCACTGTACCACATTCTTTCTCCTCCTCTTACTCAGTTGCACTGCACCACACCCTTTCTCTTCCTCTTACTCAGTCACACTGCACCAGGTCTATACCACTTTGTGGAATCACTTATGATAGAACCTCATATTTATCAAACACCTATTTATCGAAGCCACCAGTCATCAAACAGTTTTCAGAACATTTTTCCTAGGGCAAACTAATGATAGGCCACCCTAGTTACCGTGAACAAAATAATAAAACATAACACCTTCACAGGTGCACCCCCCCACACCTCTCCATAACTAAATATACCAACTCCAAGATCATACTACAGTGGGGAAAAGGGCAAATTCCAGATGGTGGCCAACCTTTGGTTTGCAATAGAAAAAGTTCAATTAAAACTGTGTTTGATGATTAGCAGTTTGATTAAAAGGTGTTCGATGAATTAGGGTTTGATCATCTGTGTTTCGACAAAATGATATAGACTCCACTGCACCACACTCTTTCTCCTCCTCTTTGTTCAGTTACACTAAACCATAACCTTCTTCCACCTCCATATACTTCACTCTTTTACATCATAGCCTTCTTCTTCCTCCTCAGACTTGGTCCCTCTATACCATACCCTTTCCTTTTTCCTCCTTCTCCTGATACGTATATCCTCCACACTACAAAATTCTTCTTTCTCCTCATGCTTAGTTCTTCTACACAATCCCCTTCTTCTTCCTTCTTTCCTTCTATTTAATGCCTCCCACACTCAACATCTCTACCTTTTCTCTTACGTATCATTTTACTCAAGTACCTTTATTTCTTAGTAACCAGTGATTGCTTCTTAATATGTGGCAGGTTTATTCATATTTCTTCCATGTATTACTAACTATTCAGGTCATAGTTTATTGTTTATTGGGCCAGTTTATGCAATAAACAATGTGCATATCTGTAAACATATTCATGGTTTATTCTTATAAATGTTATTATTCTATCTTCTTTTGAGCTTTCCTCCCTATGCCCCCACTGAAAAGAGACTACATGGCCCAGACGGATGGATAATCACAGTTAACAAATGGAATGAATGAATAAATTAATGGATAAATATATAAATAAAATAAAGTAAAACTTTTGGGAGCCTACTTAATTAATTTTGTTTGTATGATTACTTAAAATATTCTTCCACAGCAGAGCCTTGATACAATTCACAATGGGCAATTTTCATACCTGCCTTAGGTGTTCGATGAATTAGGGTTTGATCATCTGTGTTCCTCCTCCTGACTAACCTTTTCCTCATCACGCTAGTTCTTCTTCCTTTTCATCTCTTCCTTTGATTTAAGTATATTCATTTTATGTACAATTTGTTATCTTGCAACAAACTTCATATTGGAAACTTGTCTCTCTTTTGAAATGATCTTTCAGTCATTAGGTTGATATATGGACATGTATCCAGCCAGACTCAACAAATGTAAAATAAATAAATAAAATAAATAAATAAATAAGAAAAGGGTTTTGAAACAATATGAGACACTGTTGTTAACTGTTAGTGAACATTATCTAAGTCAATAATGCCCATTGAGGATAGGACTACTGTAACAATATCTAAAGTTAACATAAAATCTTAAATATATTACAGTGTTCCAAGACTAACCAGTAAATTATAACATTTGCAGTGAAGAGGAAGATAAAGAATAGAGGAGGAGTAATAGATGTGGTAACTTTAGCAGGGAGGAAGAAGGGTTGATAAGTATGGGGATAATAATTACAATTAGTACAGGAGGTGTGCCCATTCATTGAGGGCACTAGGGAGAAGAACTGGGAAAGATGATAATTAGCATTAATAGCTTGTTAAATGCGTGGTCATGAAAAGTGAATATTTTGGGATGAATTAAAAAAAGTTTTTGTGGTACTTATTCTGCTGTTTGTTTTGCACTTATTTGTCATGTGACTGTTAGGCCAAAGAGGACATTCAGATTTCCTGTGATACATTTGTTTAGAGGGGTTGTGAGTGTCAGTTTAGTCCAAAGATATTGTAGATGTGGGAATGTTTGGACGTTGGAGTATATCAGGAAGTCAGCTGTGGCAGCGAATATGAATCAGATGCTGAAAGACTTTAAAAATATCAAGATAATACAGATCTGTTAGAGGAGGTCTAGTTTCATTAATAAGGGACAGGGTTTATTAGGGGAAAACTGACAACAGTACTGACAGGAAGTTATTGAAATTAATGGGTGGTTTAGGTTTTGGAGGCTGTAGCTGGAGGCATTAGGGGAAATTGTGATAGGGAGTTGAAGATTTATTTTTAGACATGATGAATACCAGGAGATAGTAAGTAATTCAGAATATGGGAAATATTTTTTTTCAAATTAAATGTAGGAATGCGGTAAGAGTTTTCAGGCTATACTAACACAGTAGCTACACAGAGTAGACTTTTTTAATTTATAGGGATATTAAGGCAGTGATTTTAGGTAGACAGATATAAGGGAATATTCATATGCTGGATGGAGAAAGGCAGCTAGAATGGCAGAATATGAATTTCATATAAACATTTATGAAAAAAGTGGGGGGAGGCAAGAAAAAAATTCAAAGATTCACCAGTGATACAAAATAAAATATGGTATGGTGGTAAATATTTGTAGAAAGTCTGGAAAATAGCTTATGAAGTGGAAAAGGCCAGTCTGATTTATGACTTACATGTGACACAGGTGATAAAGTATCCTGAAAAATAAATTTATTTGGTTTGAAAGACACAGCATAATTTTAGAGGTGTGGGAAGTTATCTGCATATGTGGTGAGAGCTTATGCAACTGAAAGTGCAGGCAAGGAAATTAAGGAAATGTTCAGAATAAAATTAAGACAAATAGCTGGAGGACACACAAAATGAAGATGACTGGTTTAAAATGGTGATATCTGACATGAAGGGCAAAGAAGGAATTAATAAAAAGATGAGAGGAAAGTAAAGCAGGAAAAGAATGTAGGGATTTGATTTGGGATTCAGCAAGGAAACTGATGAGGTTAGTGGGAGGGGTAGGAGGAGAAATAGGTATATTATTCCAGTCAATGGGTTATTATTGGAGTTTGGACATAAAGGGCAAAAGAAGGAGAAGTTTAAGCACTGTGAAGAGGAGGCAAGGATATTACTGTTGGCTTGAAGCAAGTGAAGAGATGAGTAGGGATAGTGACCATATGGTGACAGGTATAATGTGGAGGAGATCCATTTCCCTTCCATCAGAGAGCCCAGAAAGTCACTATATAAGGGCAAAGTCAGCATATGCAAGTATCTCTGGAAAAGAAAGAAAAAGGAATATAAAGTTAGGGTAGAACGTGTTAGAGAGGAACATTAATGGCAGAGGAAGTGCTGGTTATAATATATGGCAGGAGATTCTATGAAGAAAGAAGCTGACAAGGGAAATGATAATCAGATAATACATTAATCAGTCCAGAATATAATAGGCAAATAATCCAGGCAACAGTCTTTACCTGTGTGGCGTACTTACATGCATTTTTCTATGTGAGTGTTTTAAGTAAGAAGCAAGAACGGCTGATAATTCAGAATAGGTTGTAGCTTCAAAAGGGCAGAAATCCAAACAATGAACTTATAATTTTCTGCTGAGGAAGCAAAGATATGATTCCAATAGTGGTTGTGATGACAACTGATACAGTTTGCCTTTGCCAACTGTTTTGTGTGGACGATTAGCAATGTAATGTATTCTACAACAGTACAAAGGAAAGAATGTCTTCTGAATAGGTATTATATATTGAAGAGTGTTTATAAGTGCTATGTTGTAATATGACATGTGCAATGTATGTAATTTTAAATGTTTGGATCCTCTGGGGCATACTTACTATCTAGAATGTATCTGCACTTTAAAAAATGAATAAAAAGTATTTAGAAACATTAGCATTGATATGAAGTATCACATTGGCAAACTGTCTATGATATTCACAGCCTATGTAGCATTTCATAAGCTATGGCCACTGCTGGTACAATGGTAACTGGTATATCAATGGTTTCATGAGTTATACAATCAATGAAGCAAGATTTAATAAACAACCTGTGATGACCCCTCTCTGGAACAGTAACTGAGGAGCATGAATACTCAACACTGACACTGGAGAGGGGCATGCACTTTGAATAGAAATGGCTGCACTCAGTATTTTCAGATACAGACCTCTCTGCATCAAGCAAAATTTCCCTTAAGAGCACACAGGGAACACACTCAGCCCAGGGTCTGGATTTCTCTATATCTGTCTCCCTCCAAGTCTCCAATAAGAATCCCCACTGGTACAGCTGTAGGCTTAGGTCCTCAGCACAGTGTCTAAGCCAAGACCTCCAGCACCTTCTCTGTGAACTCAGTACTTAGTGTCCTTGTCCCAAGTAGCTGAGACACACACAATCTTTGCGATTTAATTTTTTCACACACACACACACACACACACACACACACACACACACACACACACACACACACACACACACACACACACACACACACACACACCTGGGTAAGGCTGGGACAGATTTACCTGCTGTGCCCCCTTCTGCCCAGAGTATAAAGTAGGTTACTGCCACCATACACTCCAAAATCAGCTACTCTAAGGCCCTTTACAAAGGGTATCCAATTATACTGTGTAATATTGATAATAATACAAATTGTAGTAGTTGACCAAGACAGCTTCTAGAGTGGTACACACAGTGTCACCAAATAAATATAAGCACTCTTCAAAGTTAAGTACTTTCTAAAAGGACAAGCCACAATAAAAGTTTTAAATATATTTAATAATAAATAATAAAAGAATATGGAAATACTGCGGACATTGATAATACTGCCAATTTTTTTAAGTTTGACATTAAGAGTTCATAAAACAAAATTGATTTTCTTGACATTATGACTTTTAAGGATTATTATGGGGGCCTATCTACCAACATACATAGGAAAAACTGTCATAGGAACACATTACTCATAAGAAAAGCATGCATCCTAGACATATTTTTAGAAATGTGGTAAAGGGATAGGCACTAAGGGTCTCTAGACTTACTGTAATTGATGAAGATTTCAAAAATGAAATAGCAGGGCTCAGAGACAGAATCTCAACCCAAAAGATTTTGGATGAAGCCATGATCTGGAGGAATAGTTTGGGGAAACCCTATTACTCATCACATAATGAGAATGACAAACAGGTCAAACATAATAACATGGTCAGAGTACCAACATACTTCACCAGAGATGTTAACATAGTTACTGATGGTATCAAAAATCACTGGCCTATTTTAACCCACAGTTCAGATATAAGAAACATAGTGGGGTACAAACCCAATTTCTTATTTAAAATTAAAAAATCCCTGAAAAGACTTTTATCCTAGAGAGGCACCACAGGTAGACACAGATATGGCCAAAGAGACTATACCATGCACCAGATGCAACCTATGTAGATATATAAATCAGACTAATTCTTCAGACCTATGTAAAGTGTTTAATTTTAATGTAACAGACACTTGTAACACCTCTAATGTGGTATAGCTAGCCATCTGCAACCTCTGTTTGGCCTTCTATGTTGGGAAGATCAACAGGGAGTTGAGAATTAGGCTCAAGGAACATCTACATAACATAAGGAAAGCTGTTCTTACAAATGCACTGGCCAAACATGTACTTGTAGAAGGATCCACACATACCTTTAGATTTTTTAGTACTAGAAAAAATAATGGACAATGACAGAAGAGGGGACATTAACAACTATACTGAGACATCAGAAACACGATGGATAATAAGGCTAAGACCAGATAGGGGAAAAGGGACTGAATTACAGAATCTCTTTGAAACCAATTAAAAAATAGAAGGTTATTTAAGTAATTTAAACTAAGTTTTAGGTATGTATTATTTTTATTATGTGTGGCTATATTTTTGTAAACATTTTCATAGTGTTTTTAAAGTGTTTTACTAGTTTTTACTTGTGCTTTTGCTGAAGGTAATGAATTGTTTAAACATGCTGTATTTGGATTGGTTATTCTTTAATTAGTTCTAACTGGAACTAATATAAAATACCTCACAGTTCTCAATTGAGATATGGTCTAAAGAAGTAGTGTGTATCGTCACAAAAGCGCTAACCTACAATAAACTCATTGTTTTTATGGACTGTGACTTCCTCATCCTTTGTTTGGTTTGGTGAATGCTACTATGGATTTGTTTATATACTGAATATATATTTACAATAAACCACAGAGGTGAAATCACAGTAAATATTGAAAATAACATTGATGGACAGACTCAGACAAATAAAGAAAAATAATATCTAAACTAAGCTTCCCTATATTTTTCTGACTGAATCTAGCAGAACTATTATTTCATATTTACTTAAGAGAGCAAGGCAGATGATGTGTTGAATGGTCCTATTTGTTGTCAGGCCCAAGGCAAAATACTCAGTACTAAGAGATTTCCCACTGTAATATTAAAACATAATTTCCAAGATGGCTGGCAGAATAACTTCATCTGGTCACCTGACTCTAGGTTCTCACAGTATTCCCCTTTGAAGCTGACACAGGAATTTAGCATAGACAGCTATACTTCACTGCCATACACATCTAAATGTTTATGGCAGTGCAGTGGAGCCATGAAACAATTACAGTACTTCCCCTCTTCTTTACAGAGGATATTAAACAATGGCTTCTTCCAGACTTATCATCTCCAGTCCTATTAATCACTGTGGGATGCCATTTTAATGGTTTAATGGTGTGTGTGTGTGTGTGTGTGTGTGTGTGTGTGTGTGTGTGTGTGTGTGTGTGTGTGTGTGTGTGTGTGTGTGTGTGTGCGTGTGTGTGTAAAATATTCCAGATCGCAATCTCTTTTATTAACCTGGAATAGGAAATTTAACTGATAACTAGGGACTTAGTGAACCTGTACTTGTCTATCTGCTTGGTTGCAAAGACCTCCTGAAAACCATCCTGTGGGTCAGAACTTAACAGGGGACAGTGTTTAGTAACCTGACCCTTTGACATTTCTTCCTGAAGTTTATTTAACAAAATCATATGTGTATCCCCACTGCAGGAACGTAGTACTTTTATAGCATCCCCATACTTAAAAATCTAAAATTGTAACACATTGTGGCTAATCTAACTAGATGACCCATAAAAATGTTCTTCTTACAAAATGAATGGTGACAACTGTTATAGTGCAATTAAGTGTTAACCAAATTGGTGTAGACAGTAGGTAAAAAGCAACTATTATGACAGTAGGTAAAAAGCAACTATTATGAACATCCTTAGAAAGTGTGATATCCAGATGCTTGTCCTTGTCTATTGAATGTTGATATGTAAACATAAAAAATGTAGTGGCATGAGTAGCAGAAGAAATAAAATCATTAATTCTATCTGAGAAGCGATCCAAAAAATAAAAACATCATCAAAGTAATTTTCTCACATTCTTTCAAAATGGAATTAAAAATATACATTTCTCCTAACTATAAATGACCAAACTGGCATAAATTGAGATGCAAGCTGCATCCATCATTACCTCATGAACCTGTCTAAAGCATTCTTTCTCAATGAATATGAAATTGCTGTAAAGAATAAACTCCATAAATACCATTATAAACTTAATACAAATATCACTGAGTTGAGTCAATTCCAGAAGGGCAGACTGAAAAAAAATGTAACCCTACAGTGTGGGGTATGCTAGTAAATAAATCGGTGATATCAATAGTTGAAAAGCTGCAATCATCACTGTAAAAATGTGGTTTTATCTTAGCTAAAAAATCCCACAAATCATGACTATTTTAACAATGTTAAATATACAGGTTTTTTAACCATGTAATTTATATGATTATTTTCAGCACATTCATCATACATTTGTTTAGAAATATTATTATTATACTATTGTACATTTATATATATATATATATATATATATATATATATATATATATATATATATATATATATAATGTTTAATTTCATCAAATAGTATATATTTTTATAGTGTTTATAGATAGGGAGGTTACATTAGTTCATATTTATTTTGTTTTATTATTATATATGTATAAGGTTGTTTAAATTATTTTTTGTATATAGATTATATTGTAGAACATCACAGTTTATCAGCTATGCTTTTACCTTGGGTGATTAATGCGATGAGTTCCACATGTACATAGATTCATTTATTAAGAATGCACATCGTATTATGATTTTTTTAATAGATTTTTATAGTGTTTTTATGCTAATGTATTATTATGTTAACGTATATTACATTATATTATATGTGAAATGGTTACCTTTTACAAAGCGCTACTAAACAAGTGCAAATGTTTCTTTAAGAAGGTGAGTTTTTTTGGCGCCAAATAAGCTTTTTAAACTGATTTTAGTGGTTGGTGTTTTAGTTCTGAAGAAGCCCAACTGTTAGAAAGCGCTTAACTCAGTCCTATACACTTTAAATGGTTTTGGTCCGTTGTTAGTTCATCCTTGTGGTTCAATAAATTGGATTTGTACTAGATAGTGTGGCACTTATTGGTGGATCCGGAGATTTTCGTCTACTTAAAGAATCAATCAATTTGTCATTATACTTAATGACCAGCTCAATATATCTTAACCTGTGCCAGTCAAACATTTGCAAAAGTTCTTTAGGGAAACTAGAATTACAAAGCAACCCCATAGGAAACCGCCATTTCCAAAGACCTTTTGGTAAAATTTTAAGATTGAGATATTCCCTGAAATACACATTATCCATTTGCAACTTCTTCATTTTCAAAAGCAACTGGTCAAGTCTAGCTAATTTATCAGTATAGTTCACATCACTTACTCGTACATCTATGGAGAAGTTTAAGCTAGAAGCTAGCCACTTGTTTAATGCAGAAAAGTCCACATTAACACCAGAATTAGCTAAAATATGATCTGGATGTGTCACTGGTCCAAGTTGTGTAGTATCCAAGGAAAAAACACATTCTAAACCCTGTTGTAGGTCCTACCCTTGTTCAATAGTATATATCCCATGTTCAATGTCATCTCCACCATCATTCCTTGCTGTTGTAGCAAGATTAGGCTGAGCCTCGGAGGAATAAACCTGTTCAATATGATCCATCCTTTGTGAAAAAAAAAGAATACACTGCAGGGGTAAAGTGCCTCCAAACAAAAACTTTGTAGAAAATGATAAGAGAATGACAGGCACACCACGACAATCAAAGCAAACCTCTTAAAATGCGTTAAAATAAGGTTTTTATTGCAACAAAAGTAAGCGCTTTCGGATCTCCAAGGATGCTACTTCAGACTTTATAATAATTAACAAAAAGGAAATCTATAAATACTATAAATGCCTATCAGTGTAGACCAATAAAAAGGCTGTTGCATAACACATGACTTTCTCATCAGTAAAATTCATTACAAAATTAATGTATTACTTCATGTTAAATATAAAACTTTTTTCAACATCTGTATGTATAGCTTTCTTAGGCTCAAATTCTTAAAAAAAAAAAAAAATATATACATATATATATATATATATATATATATATATATATATATATATATATATAATCTACAGGTAAAAAATATATATGTATATATATATATATATATATATATATATATATATATATATATTTATATATATAAAATGTAAATATAAAAATGTATATGTATATAGAAAGACTGTTAAAAAATTGTTAAAAAACTATGTTATCTATGCTTGTTATAACATATACAGCTAAATGATCTAGTATAACTAGCAATTACATATAAATTATTTATTGATGTTTACACTTACATAGCATTTTATTGTCTCAAGGAATGTATCTATGTACCATATATAGCATTCAATGTCTTAGGGGACGATCCTTCAGAAAGAGCTTCAATGAGATCCTATCATTGAGACCATGTCCACTGTCTGCTTGTAATTTTATTAGCATCCTTGGAGACGCAAAAGCGCTTACTTTTGTTGCAATAAAAACCTTATTTTAACGCATTTTAAGAGGTTTGCTTCGATTGTCGTGGTGTGCCTGTCATTCTCTTATCATGATCCATCCTTTGACACATTGTTGAAAGTGTGTTTATTTATATATATATATATATATATATATATATATATATATATATATATATATATAGCGGCACAGTGGTGCAGCGGTTAACGTTGTCGTCTCACAGCAAGAGGTTCTCCAGTTCGATTCTCGGCTAGGGTGCCTTCTGTGTGGAGTTTGCATGTTCTCCCTCTGTTCGCGTGGGTTTCCTCCGGGTACTCCGGTTTCCTCCCACATTCCAAAGACATGCATCTGGAGCATTTCTCCCTGGGCCTCCACTAAAAACAGGCTCTGTGGAACCTAGTTGGACTTTCCTGGTCAACAAATGTTAAATAAATAAAAAAAAAATAAAATATACCTATAGGTTTACTTTACATAATTGACATTTCAAAAAGGCAAAGACCATATGGTTGAGAGCATATGATAGATATTGAAATGTCAACCATGCAGAATGGGCATTTCCTTACAGTGTGGAATGGAAAGATTTCCATCTTTCACACTGTAGTGTGATCTCGGAGTTGGTATATGTAAGTTTTGGGGGTATGGGGGTGGAGCGCCCAGGGGGGTGCAGGGGGGCTTACCTCCCCTGCTAGCAATGTTAATGTTACAGATTGTTGTTTTTTTCTTCTGCGTTTTAAAATGTTGATCATGTAAAGTAGATCCATATGTATGTATATATATATATATATATATATATATATATATGTATATGTATATATATATATATATATATATATATATATATATATATACACATATATATATATATATATATATATATATATATATATATGTATATACACACACACACACATCACACACTGTACTGGACCAGTGTATTCACTGTCATTAGAACGTGTATCCATTAAAAATACATTGATATATGCTCTGTGAAAACTATTTGCAAAATGTGGGGGACTACGCCCCCCACACCCCCAGCCCCCCACACACCCCCTTACTTAATATTCTCACTCCAGGGTCGCACTGCAGTGGGGCAGGGGCTATATTTAATTTTCGACTAAATGAAAATTTGACCAAATTTACTTTCAGTCAAATGGGCTTTCAGTGAAGTGGGCTGCCTGAAATCATTTTTGACCAAACGAAATGTATATATATATATAGAGAGAGGTATGTATATGTATGTGTGTGTATGTATGTATGTATATATATATATATATATATATATATATATATATATATATATATATATATGCTTTTATTGATATCTATATTTATATATTGTATATTATATATTTATACACATTCTATATTTAATAGATTCATGTTGTTTATAAGTGTGGTTATTTGAGATGATGACTTTAACTTGACTGGCTTTTTATTTGAATGAGAATGGATTCTGAATTTTGATTGGTCGAGGCAGGGGGTGTGTAGTTTTTGGTCTTCTTTTTAAGGGATGTAATGAGTGTCTGTATTTGTCTGATGAAGTTCCTGAATTAGCAGGGATGAAAGCGCTTCTTTTTGCTTGTATTTTATTCATTTGTTTTTAATTAAAAGTTTTTCTATATTTCGTGAGTTTATTTGGTTTACCCATTTTTTACTGGAAGATCATTTACATTTGTTGATTTGCAGTTTTGGAATTGGCTGGATTATTTTTTTATAGACAAAATATAATTAGGTAGTAGTTATACAATGCTGAGTGCTGTAATATTGCAAATAAAAGCTAGTATTTTGTTATATAGTGATAGAGAGGGGATTGTATTTATTGAATTTCTAATAATTGCTTATTATAATAGTGCTCATTCTCTTATTTTATATAATTTGTCTTAAATTACACCATATTTAATACAAAGCAGCAACAATAATAATTGATCTGATCTTAGCATTTTTGGTTAAAAGGAAGTGGGATGTTTGAATGAGGTTTCTCATGAAACAAGGAACAATCTTTTCCATGATAGGTTTTATATACATTGTTAGGATTATATTAAAGTTACTTTTGTTTTTTGAGTTCATATTGAATTATGTGAATAATATATTCAAAACTATTGAAATAATATATCATTTTTCTGGTAATGGATATATACATTTTTACAAGGAACTTACAAAATGAAAATAATATGAATGAATAAAAATGTATCTCATTAAATATAAATGGTTTAAATAATAGTTCTAAAAGGAGGAGTTTAAGTATATAAAAATGCAAAAAGGTCATACAAGTTCTTTTTTTTTTTATTTACAGGAAACATTTAAATCAGGAGGATATTATTAAGCTGACATCTAAAGATTATAATGCAATCTCAAGCTCACATTTTAAAGCAAAATGAGGTGGCACTGCTATTTTGTAGAAAAACAATGTGTAACAAAAGAGTTACATTTAGATAAAAATTGAATGCTGAACATTGTGGGGTTTTGAATTACAGCAGATAACATATATTTCAGTTAATGTATACTGGATTCCAGGAAATGGAGCTAAATATTCAAAAATATTGGATCAAATGTTATCATATATGGAAGGAAATGTAAATTTAGATAGAGATTTTTATTGTTTACTGAAAAGTGAGGATTCTAGTTCTCAGAGAAAATTCAGACTTACAGTTCCTGCTAAAACCCTAATAAAGTCCATGGAAACTTTATATCTAAAATATATTAATGCTGAACTCATTGCTATATACTCATTATTAATACAGATGTGGCACACACATAAAATAGATATAATATTTCTTTCTAATTAATTGATTTCCAAAATAGAGAAAGTTATAATAGCATCTTGTCCCTTATCAGACCATGATGATATAACATTGACTATGCAATGTAAGGTAAACAGATCAATTCCATTTAATAGAGTACTAGCTTATATAATAAAAATAAATAATTCTAAGAATGTTTTTTAAAAGAAATACATCAGTTCTTATATTTTACTAATTATGGAGAAGTTTCTGATATTATTTCATGGGGCTTTAAAAGTATATATTTATGGTAAAATATATACTTGGTATTCACACAAAGGAAAATAATAAGAGAAAGAGCTTTTATATCTTCAAATTAAAATTAAAAAGCTGAAGATGCTTATATAAAATAGTAGTAAGGATTTAGGATTTAAACTAAGTGATTTAAATTTAAAATATGCTGAAATTTTAAATCACAAGGTATCGATTAATCTTGATAAATATAAATTACAAATATATTATGTGAATCTAACTAGTCTGCATAAACTAGTGATCAGATCTAAGAAAATGATAAAAGCTAATTTTATTAATACTATTTTAAATAAAAAACGTAAAAAAAAGTTACAGATGGATATATTAGAATGCGTTAGAACCTATTATGAAGATTTAATTCCATATGATATTATTGAGAAACAATAAAATAAAAAAAGCTTTTTTTAGGTCAAAATGTCGATAAATGGCTAAATTTAGTACATGTAAAGAAAATAGAAAAACCTATAACATAGACATACATTAATCAATTAATTAATTAATTTATTTACTTATTTTACATTTGTTTACCGGGATATTCAGACTGGATACATATCCTTTTTCAGTAGATGCTAGGGGAGAAAAGCTCCACATAGAACAAACAGAGATGGCAAAATACAGAGTATACAGAAAAATACTAACATGGACATCAAAATTATTACAAGATAAATTTTGACAATAAGTAGGTGGTCTCCAAAATGTTACAGATTATTATAATAGACATTACAGTGTTATAGAGGCAGATGCTTCAGTTTTCAAGTGAACATTCCATAATTACAAATCATAGACATTTCATTTTTCAAAAAAGCATTCCATAATTAAAATCTTTTCAAAAATAGATTACATTGTGTGTTAAGGTGAATTGCCACTCTACATTGCTAAATAGTTCAGAGAGATGATCATATACAGTGAGGCAGGAGTAATACCTTGTACCTCACAAGACATCTGCAACAGCTGGCAAGGCCACAGAAATATCTCACTAAAAGAATCACAGGCCTAAAGCAGATGCCATATGCTTGACCATCTAAAAAAAACTCCAGCTATACTCTGTGGCATATCGTCTACTCAGAGGTGATTTCTGCTTAACATACAAGGCCATGTCAAACCCTGAGCTGTTGGACATGCTCCATTTAAAGAAATCTCAATCCCTCAGAGCCACACGGACCAGGGATCTAAACCTTGTCATCACAATGAAAAAAACATGCTGGAAGGATAGGTTCCTGACTCAGAGACTCCCAATACTCTGGAATAGACTGCCCATATATGTCAAGCAGAATGCCTCATTGGCCCTCTTCAAAAGGAACCTTGATGATTGGATGGGAGATAGGAAATTCACCCCGGGGATCATGGCAGTCACCCTGCTAGACAGGGGTCCAGAGAAGTAAATATTGTGGAAAGAAATATCCAGGGAATTGTTATGGCTAGGCTTGTATAGGCCCTAGGGCCGATAGCCTAGTACCAGCCTATGAACCTATGAACCTATAAGAAGAGACAGTAGCAAGTGATATAGTCAGAAGTCTATAAGATAAACAGAAGTAGTGGTAAGGTCAGATATGGGGGTAAGAGCAAGGACACAGACATTTGCTTAATAGTTAGGTTTTTAGACTTGTGTTAAATTGGGCTAGGGCTGCTATGGTGGCAATGTTATCGGGAAGTTCATTCCAGATTTTACTTATATAATTTGAGAAGAGAGTGTCTCGTGCTTTGTTTTTTGGCTGCATTGATTTTTATGTGATGTTTATTAGTGGAACATAGGGTTCTGTTAATGGCATAAGGTTGAAGTAATGTTTGTAGAGCTGGTGTTTTCTCAGGTTCAAAGCTGATTTTGTGGGCCATGGTTAAGTGAATGTAGTGTAGGAGTTGGGGGAACTCTAGCTAGTTTAGTTAGTTGCCTGACTGGTAAGCTTGTGGCATATCTGGTTATTTTGTTATAGCACAATTCAAGTGTTAGTGCCTCATATTTTTGTAGGTTAGTGAGTATGGGAGCTGCGTATATCAGTGTGAAGATTGGGTGGGTTTGGGCAATGGCTAACTTAGTAATTTTAGTAAAGTAGTGTTTATTTCTGTATCACGTTCCCAGGTTTTTTATGATCTTTTTCCACAGTTTGGGAAATGTGAATATCAAATTTAAGTTTGCAGTCAAATTCAACTCTTAAACATGTGGTATGAGGGGACGGTGTTATGATGGTGTTATTTAGTGAGGAGATAGTAAATGTATTAATGGGGTGGCAAATTTAGTAGGATGGAAGATCATAAGTTTGGTTTTATTATGGTTTAATATTAGTCAGGCATCTGTGAGCCAGGGCTCAACTGCAAGAAAGGATTCTTGTGTTAGATGCTGAAGCTCAAGATGTGAGGGAGCAGCACATGTTACTGTTGAGTCATCAGCATATTGGATGAGAGAAGCCTATGGGGTTGACAAGTGGAGGTTATTTTAAATATTGATAAACCTGTGATGGTTGAACAAAGAAATAAGTTCTGAGTATTCATCACTGCCAACAGTTAATCCAGCATGTATTTATTTATTTCACATTTGTTTACTGGGAAAGTCCAACTGGACACAGGTCCTTTTTCAGTGGAGGCCCAGGAAGATAAGCTCCTTGAGTAACAGTAAATGTTCATGCAAACATTACAATCATCAATAAAATATAAAGTAAACAAAATGTAGTATACATAAGAACATACAAACTTGTTATATCTTGACAAGAAATTCTAGGCGTTGAACATAGCTAATACTATTTGTAGGTATGACTTATGTCAAGCTATAAGGTTAAGACAGGTCAGTAGGAACCAAGAATTAAACACCGGGGGAGAAGTTGGATATGTTTTGGGTATATTGTGATGTACAACCTAAGACCCTCAGGGACCCTTTTAATCTTCAAACACTCTTACAAAAATGTATCCAACTGTAAGTTATGCACCTTCAGAAATTTCTATTCTATGAATACTAATCATGGCCACTAACTTTCCTTGAAAAGGACCATTACCAGGAGTATATAAACAAACTGGAAGAGTCAAAAATCCTGGTGAAGTCAATTTTGAAAGCTCCTTGAAGATACCAGAAAAAGAACCAGTTGAGTAATTTGTTTTGCATGAAGACACAATATTATAATGGGCAGAAAAAAAAACGGAATCATTCCTAACTGCACTCCAATGACATATATCCTGTGGATGAGTAACAGGACTGGAAGAAACCATAGAAGGGGTACTGGTGGGGTATAAGTAGAAACCAGTTTCTCCATAATCAAATTTCTCAGTGCTGTATTGTTGGTAGAGTAAAGAGATGAGTTGAGTCAAATCTCCCTGCTGAGATCCAACTCGATGTACTGGAGGATCATTATGAGAGCTGTTTAATGAAGAAGTGGCACAAAAGTGGCCTGACACCTCCATAGTAGCTTATTTTTATTATTATTTTATTATTTAAATATTTTATTCACTAGTTCATTATAGTTTAACTGGTAGTGGCTTTGGACACTACATGAGCCTTTTTTGTGCTTGTTTTTTTTCCAGTTTACACTGCAGCTGCATGTTCCCATGCTCTGTTATTGATTATGTAAAGCTAACTATGATGCTGGAGAGTCATATGATAAACATTTATCAAGTAATTACAAGCTTGTTTATATAACCAACAGTTCTTGAATAAAGTAATTGTTAAGTTGATTAATTTCACCTCATTTGTATGTACTTTAAAACATGCCAACAAGCAGACCACTTAGTGTGCATGGAAAGGTTCTATTTTCTTTATGTATATCAAGAAAAAAAAAACAAAGTTTTAAGGGATATTTAGAGTTTATAATTTTTTGTTTATATGTTCCTGCATTTAGATGCAATGCAGCTTACAGGATAAAGTGTTCTCTTTGCATATGTTTTATATGGAATGTTTATCTTGTCAGGTACAGTTTTGTGGATATTTTATTCTCCCCAGAAGGCACTATGTGTGTTATCATTGCAATTAGCTAATTTTTAGAGGAAATTATTAAATCAGAACTTTAAAGAATGTCTAATATCTGCATCAGAAAAAATATTTTTACTGTGTGAATGTGTTGATTACTGTATGCATAACTACACTCTCCAAGGTATATGTGCAAAAAGTGACATTAAAAAAGCTATCTATGCCTGCCTGTCAGTCTTATCATATACATTTATTATGTAATTCCATGTTCACATCTATAAGCAACATTGTTTTATATACATATATGAAATTATTGATTTTGCAGGGCCATTTAGGCTCACTTGTATATATGTCATCAAACAGAATGCTTACTGTATATGAAATGGCAGTACATTATCTGCAGCAAGAATATCTCAAAAGATTCAAAGGGTATTTAAAGTTTCATTCCTGGTTTTGTGCTTCTTGCATTTTGACATAGTGCAGCTTAGAAGACAAAACATTCTTTTCACATCTGCTGTATGTGGAATGTGTTCATAATGTCGAGGAGATGTTTTCTTCCTCAGAATATTCTATGTGTCTTAACTTTTCAATTAATGTTCTGCTTTTTTTTTTTTTTTTTTTTTACAGAAATGATTACAATACATATTTTAAGACATAGTAAAACATTGTGAATTATATATTAACTAAACAGTCACACATTTAAGAATATATTCTCCCAGGTGAATATTTAAGATTTCAGATTACTTAAAGCTGTGTTAAAAATGGCACTTGTTCCTTTTTATATGAATATCAATTAAATATGAAATCATTAGATTATATTTCAAGGTGTCATCAGCTGACTTGCAAACCAATTTCAACATGTTTAATCCAGTATATTAATATATTAGAATGACTTACCTTAGTATCTGAATGCAATATTTTGACAGACAAATATTTTCTTTATAAAATAATTTAGCTTTCAGTGTTTAACTGCCAAATATACTTCATTTAACAACTAACTCATTAGATTTCAAACATATTTTTCTGTCCTTAACATCCTCTATTATTTATTTTTTATCTTTTTGTCTTACAGTTAGTGTCTGTCTTATTTCTTCTTTCCACCTTTAAGTATGTTTTTTATTTTTTATGTACCGCTATAGCTCCATTCTCTCTAACAGATGATTTCTAGGTGTAATTTCAATTAACACACTTTCTGATATTTGTCTATGTACATAACTAGCTGCGTCTTACAATTTATTAAATGTTTTAGTACTTAAGTCTAACTGTATTTTTATTTTGTTGGTAAGGGAATTTGAACTTTTATATTATCTTTTCTGAACATTTTCACCAAAGGCAAAGCTGTTCTCCATTTTTCTGGTGGCCTCACTGAACAGACATTATCACATATCAGAGTATTTGTAGATGTGTTCCAAGTTTTTAGGAATGCATCTTTATGCAGATTTTTATAGCAGTTCCTTGTCTAAATGGGACAGAAATTTAACAATTACAGATCTTGGTCTTATATTTCCTTTATTTGTAAAGCTTGTTTTCAAAGCCATTATTTTTTCTCTCCTGTCTCTTGCATTGTTCTGATACCTTTCTACAAATTTGTTGTGTGTTCTCCCTTTTATTTTATCATATCAATAGTCCTCACTATACCAGAATAACCATTCTGCTGTTCCACACCATTTTGTTTCCAGCCCATTTCTTCTAATTTGACCTTCCACATCCCTCTGTTTTTTTCTCAGTTCCCTGCCAAGCTATATCTTTAGACAATCCTATCTTCTCAAAACATGTTTCTCTTTTCCACAACTCCAAAACTATCAATTACACATTACTGTTCCCCCTTTTTCATTGTTCTATTAACACAGAATGGTCTGCAATGATATTCTTTAAAACCATTGTTTAATACACTAGCGTTATTATAATTAGCATATCTCCCAAGAAAGCATCGAACCTGATTGCTTGCTTGCATTCTTTACTTGAAAATGTGAAACCCAGCTCTTTTCTTTCATAATACAATGGCATCTCCTAAAAGTAGAATTTTAGTATTCTTCACCAATTCATTTTGGGTATTAGGTGGACATAATCTCCAGTCATGACTCTGCCCAGTTATACCTTAATCTAAGAATCTCACCTGCACATATCAGAAGAACTCTCTCACCATCCTTTTTCACCCATAAAATGAAACTATGATCACTCCCATAACCTCCTTACTCATTCTACTGCCTAATCATCTACCGTGCTCATAGCTGGTACTCTAAAATGCATTTTCACATGGAACTTATCCTTAGCAACATTCAGCTATACTTTTCCTGCTTCATTCCTGTGGAATGACTGCAATCACTTACACCCTTTGTTATGAACGTTCCCTGCTTTCCTTGCTTGAAGTTTCATTCCCTTCAACACTGCAACATGTAAATTTTGTCTTGCTAGTTTGGCTATGTTGAATTTCTTTTTGACCCAAAATACCAATATTTGTAGATAAGCATTCAGAACTTAACAGGGAAGAAAACTTTGACCCTTGTCCGGGGAACGAAACCAGACTTCCCCTGCATTACTGTGCAGTCCCCACTATCAGTGGACCAACCATGAGTCACTGCAAAACTTTAAAGTGAGATACCGGGCTTACTCATGAGCAGTTTACCTGATATTTCATAATAATGGTATATACATTCAGACCTTTTGACTCTGAGGCACAGCTCAATATACATCTCTCTGTCACTCTATCTCTAAAAAACTCACCAAACATTAACCTGAATCTACATTTCAGCTAGCACTACACACACACACACACACACACACACACACACACACACACACACACACACACACACACACACAAAACTATATTATATTTGGAAATTCTTAATATGCAACAAAATCTCTATCCATATGTACTAGCATTGAAACCTCATTTGATAAATAATTTAAATGTTTAAATACATGTTATACTATATTTTGCAAAGAAAAGAAAAACATAGCTCTTGTGTATGGTACACTTTTGGATACTCAGTGAGGCTAATATCCCTTGATTCTTTCCACATTTTCTGAATATTTATTTAGTATTTATATGACATTTGTTTACTGGGGTAATCCAACTGGTTGAAAGAGAACCCATTTTCAGCAGAGGCCTGGGGAGAAAAGCTCCAAATTATAGAGATAAACAAACTTTGAACTAACAACAGATACAAATGTATGATATCACAAGGGTCACAAAAAGTGGAATACAGATTTACAAATACAATAAAAATATAAATAAAATAAATGATAAAAGTTAAAATAAATGATAAAAGTTAAACCTGATAAAACGTAAAAATATAAAAATTTAAAAATGCAAAGCCCAGAAATTAAGCACAATGTTGTGAGTGGTTTGAAAAGTAGTTAAGAAAAATAAGTACAAGCATAGACACAGTTTGAAAAAGTTCCTAAGAAGATAGAGAGATACGATATGAATAGGGTCACAGTAACCAAAAAAGTAAAGTAGAAGAAAAATCAGTCAGTTCTTCAAACTGAATTGAAGTAGTCTTGTTGTCCAGTGCTATCAGACATCTACAGTATGCAACAATAACAAAACAGTAGACTTTGGTTCTCACTTCAAATATCACTTCTGTACATGTGTGCACTTTCATTTTTTCCCACCATACTGACCTCACTGACTCACTGGAACACACATTGGCAAACCCAAGCAACTATATCATCATGCGCTACACCATGGGATAAGGAATATAAATGGAATAGAATGACAAGAAGTGGGATTAGTTGTAAAATCCATGTATTAGCCTCATTCAATAGCCATATTGACACTTGCATTCAATATTAGAATGCTTACTGTTCCTATCATCAACTTATGCAGTGTGTCCAATGAAATCATGAAACAATTCCTTTCTACCTTTATAGTCTCTGATCCATTCCTTATAAAGAAGAAGAAGACATGGTTCTTTCTTATCTTCTCTGGGAGATAGCTTTGTATCTTCCCCAAAATAACTTGCTGCTTCCCTGCACTCTAATGCTGATTTCTGAAGTCCTCTTAGGGCCCAATCCTTGCCACACTGTCTAAATTAGTCCATCTTAAATTTAATCTAAAATCATATCTTACATTATGTACAATATCTGCATGTGCATATAAAAAACACTGTTGTTGTATCTTTCAGCTTTTCCCGGTTAGGAGTCAACACAGTGGAACTCCGGTCTGCTAATGATTGGCAGTAGATGTTTACGCACCAAGTTGCCAGCCCTGATGCACAACCTTCAACAAAGGTACACCCATTCACGCATGTCTCGACACAGAAGACGCTTTAGCTGACAATTGAACAGGACAACGTCTTACTGTGAGGCAACAATGCTACTGCAGCATCACCACCACAACACTACGCACTGAAAACGTTTTCTCCGTTCTGCAATTCAGGGCACCCTCTTGCCAGTACCAGATTAGCCTCCTAATATTTAGTATATTCTTTCTACCATAGTTCCACAGAACATTTCCAAGTTATTTACCATTGGGCTGAGGTTGATATATTACCTTCACCATCATGCCTGCTTTTGTTGGATTTCCCAGTGATAGAAGTTGTACTTTATGTTTATACAAGGATATGAGACAGTCTTCAGCTAGTCTCCCTTTCTGTCCTGCCAGCATCAATCCTTGGCAATGCCCTGCCTGCTTTTCAGTAACCAGTCTTTTAACTTAGAGCAATCGCATTTAATTAATGTATATGTAAGCCTGTTTTGATTCTACGAATTTCTCTCACCCTGATGTACAATGTTGATTTGATGGTACAGAAAGTCTATAAATCCAGTAATCCATTCCTCGATAAACCTTATTGCAAACTCTGCTGTCTGTTCCTATTTGTAAGCCAATCACCTGGACATTCTTCCACATACATCTTGGTTTCCAAATCTTTCAGGCACTGCTTAATCAAATCTAGTTTCCATTTTATCTGCTGTATCTCCAAAGTTTGAAAAGCCACAGATGCTTAAACAAATTAGTTTGATGTTCTCCTTTGTTCACACTTTCCAATACTTTATATCAGTCTCTGAACTAACTAAAGAAAATTATTGGATCATAATCCCTTCCTCAACAATCAGGCCTCCAAATTTAGTAATACAGTCTAGCTCTCTTTCCATTATTCTGTTTTATTTAAATAAAAAATATGTGTCCAATCAGCTTTGGTATGTACATCTCCAGCAGGAAGCGTCGGAGTTATTATTGATTTTAACTATCTAATGTGGTATCAGAAATGCCCTATGGAGAGACTGCCAAGCAAAAACACTCCAGTAATGAGATCATGAAGTATGCTTGATGGAAAAAATTTTTTTGTTTGTTTTTCGTCATATGAGAAATTAAAAGAACAGCCTTTGAATATAAAGTTCCACTAACTTTGATTTATGCTAGTCTTATAAACAACATGTTATATAATTTCGAAACAATGTTATTTGTATTGAGGCTATTATGTAAAATTTCACACATGAGAGTTATCATCTTTGGTCTTTCTTGATAAGATGAGTTTTTAAGTAGTATGCATAAATCTTAAGAATAAGTTAAGATACTTTTTAGAATTAGCCGGTTTTGAGGAAGCAAATCATGCTCTTTTACAAGAAACTGAGAGTCTAAAACTTTAGTGTTGTTTATGCATTGATACCGACATGTAAAGTTCTTGGATTCCCAACTATCTAAAACATTGAGTTGTATTTTATCAGAAAAATTCCTTGTAATTTTAAAGGGAGTTAACAGTTTAAACCAAGTCTTAATATCAGCATTAAAGTTAACAAATTTTCTAAAGAAATAAAATAGTGATTAAATGAATTTAATTTTGTGGGTTTGGCAATACTGTGTTGGGTAATATGACATAAGAAGTACCAGAACTTATCAGAAGAATTATTTAATGGAAGTTTGGCTAAAAGGGCATTTTCATTCACTATTAAGGCTAGATGTAATAGTTTCCAACTAGAGTGATCATTTGGATTAATCCAGTTTAAAATAACCTTAAATATGGATGCATTAATATATGTTTCAATATCCAGGAATTTGATTCCTCCTTGCTCACAAGATCTAACATGATGCAGAAAAGCTATTCTGTTTCTTTTGGGGAACCACAGGAATTGCATTAGTAATCTATTTGTATCTTTAATGTACTGATATTTATAAGAAAAGTTAAGAACTAGAGCTATGTAGAGTATTTTTGGTAAAAGTTTCATTTTTATTAATTGTAACCTATCTTCAAAGGTGATGAGAATTTTGTTTCAACTATTTGTATACTTATTTACTATATTTATAATATTTTTATAATTATATTCAATTGTGTTTTCTGTGGATTTACATAGTGTTATTCCTAGATAATCAAGAGAATCTGAAGTTGCACCAATAATGTGATGATTATCCAATTGTACATTTCCCTTCTTATTTAAGAGCATATGTTTAGATTTAGATCTATTAAAATGTAAACCACAGATTTTCTGGAAATGGTTAATCACAGAGTCTAATTCTAATAGAACTGATTGTGAGTTACTTAATGTGAGCAAGATATCATCTGCATAAAGCCTTATCTTGGAATTATACTGATTGTAAATATTTATACCAGTGATCTTTGGATTGTCACGAATAAGGGCAGCAAATATTTCAATGGCTAATGCAAAAATAAATGGGGGATAAGGGGCATCCCTGCTTACTGCCTTTTGATATTTGAATAGATTCAGATGTAAAGGTGCCTAATTTAACATAAGCTATGTTGTTTTGGATTATATATATTTTATTAGAGAGTGAACAAAGAGGGAAAGTGAAAATAACATAACACTTCAAACATATATTCCCAGTTAACAGAATCAAATGCCTTTTCTATGTCTAGACTAATCACTAGTGCTTCTTTATTTACCTTGTTCAAATATTGAATAAGTGTTAAGATCCTTTGGATGTTATCATAAGTGTGTCTTTCAAGTATGAAGCCTGATTGATCATCATTTATTATTCACTTTAGTGGGACCTTTAATATATCTGCAAAGATGGAGATAAACATGTTATAATCATTATTTAATAATAATACGAGTCTGTAGGAACTACTAGATTATGGGTCTTTGTTGGCTTTTATGATAGGTGAGATTAAAGAGTATCTCCACGAAGGTGGTATAATTTCATGTAATTGAACTTCTACTACAGTTTTATGAAAAAGGATAGTACAGATGAGGGGAATGATTTATATATTTTAATGATTATAGCATCCATCCCAGGGGCTTTATTAGATTTAAATGTTTTGACTTTTTGTTTAATTTCCTGTAGTGAGATTTGTGCTTCAAGGACTGCATCAAGATTCTCAGGGGGCCTTAACTTATTAAGTGAAGGAATATCTAATTTTATATATTCATTAATTAAATGATTGGAACCAAAGTGTTTGGAATAATGAAACTTGAAGGCATCTAAAATATCTCCTAAGTCAGAAACAGTTCTATTAGAGCCTTCCTGTAGTAGTTTAGTTATGTTATTTGAGTTAGAATGTATCTTGGCTCTCATTGACAGATTGTGCATATGTTTAGGGGATGATACATATGAGTTTAATTTTAGTCTTTCTAATGCCAAATTAGTTTTATGGGATAGGATATCTGAACATTGATAATACCAAACAGTGTGAAAAGGTGATAAAAAACAGGAACAACACAACACCTTCTCACCAATCTGATATGGTGCAAATAAAACAGGCTGAATTAACAGTCCACAGTCAATTTATTCCAACATAAAAAGCAGTAAAAAAATGGTCAAACACTTTCATTCAGGAAACCCTGGACTTCATCAAAATGAATGAAAATTGCTTATTAAGCGCCTCTATTTTTTTCATCTTATCAGAGGTAAGTTGGGAGGGATCAGATTTAATGTGCAAGACTTGAGCTTAAGATCCAAGTTCTGATGTATTTAGCCCTACATCACCTGAGATCACCTTACCTTTGAGACTTGTTATCCTGGTATAACCCTACTAGACTTTTGATTTTTGTTTCACAGGGTATCTTAATTGTATCATCTTACAATTTGGAATCTTACATCTGTTAGGTATTTAGCTATCAAGGTCCCTACATGTGGAATGTGCTTTTATCCTGATTGTGAGACTCACCTACTTAGCTTTAAGAGAGGATTAAAGAATAACCTTTTTGAATTAGTGTTTAGTTAATGCCTACTCCTCATTTGATGTTATCTTTTATCTGTCATCGATTCAGCTTTGAGCTTTGATTAGTATATCCTAGGAATTACTTAATTTTTGTTGTTTTGTTTAGCATCTTTTGCTGTTCTGTTTAATGGCCAGATTTATTTATATTTCATTTACTGGGTTTTGCTTATTTGATTTTGTTTTTATTAAAATGTCTGGCAACAATCATTCAAAGATTAAGATTAAGTTGGCGGATGATGCACAAGAAAGCTGCAGTAAGTTTTTTCATCTTTTTATCCCCTCTGTGTTTCAACAGGAAACAGAAGTAATCCAGAAAGATCAAGTCAAGTCTGGTATCTCACCTGTGACTCAGAGGGTGACAGGACTAACAAGAAACAAAGTACAAAGTATTAGTCCAGATAAATTCATTTTATCTAGCAGATCTAGAAGGCATTCTTTCTCTGCCGCTCTCACTGTTAGAGTAATAAAGACACCTTGTTGAAGGTTCAAGTAGTTTATTTAGTTAAGAAGGCAAATGGAAAAGTGTTCTTATTTAATACATTACATTCAACAGCTCATATGAACCCCACAAAGGCCTCTGATATTACATGTGATACAAAACAGGCTGATAAAGGTTGGTGACAGTCTTGTAAAAGCAGGCATTTTCAATGATCAAGCTGTACACCACTCAACAAACCACCTTATTAGATGGATCTGATGAAGCTTGTTGTTTAAGTGTTTTCTTAAATATAATTCTATAGTAGCAGCTTACAGTGTGTTGTAATTTTTTTGTTTGAAAAATGAAACTAAAATATTTTTAACTAAGAATGAAATTTGACAGGCTGCTGAGCTGGCAAACCCTCAGAGGTTATTCAGAAATATTCAGATAAAGGAATAACTTCTAAGCTCTATGACTGGCTCCATGTTTTTCCATCTTCCAGATTTTCCTCCAATCAGCTCCACTAGACCCTCCATCCATTGTCTGTAACAGGCTTTAAATAGCCAACCTGTTGAATGTAACGTATTAGAACAAAAACACGTGTCCATCTACCTACTTAACTGAATAAACTACTTAAAACTTCAACAAGGCTTAGTTTTTCCTTGCACAGGGAGGGCATCAGAGATAGATAGTCTCCTAGATCTGCTAGCTAAAGTGATTTAGTCTGGACTAATCCTTTATACTTTATTCAGTGTCTGTCAACAGAGAATCTGTAGTGTTTTTCAGTAAATGTTAAGGATCATCTTGGAGTTGTTGGTCTGGCCATTGCAGCTGCCATATACAAGTTTCAAGATTTGACGAAACTTGACAGCACCCTGAAGATGGGGGAGGGGGTCCCTTTATCTACAGCATGTTTGAGCAAGGGCATATTCTTTATAGTTAGTCTGGAGAAGCTCCAAATGGTGCTAAACAGAGGAATAGTTAATATCCAGATATACCAACAGATAACGCACAGCCCTCTGATGATCCATCCACAAAAACATTTCTGCAGCCCTTGTATGATGTGAGACCTGTATGTTGAGATGGCGGACAATGCACATGTTCTCTTCCTCTCTTTTCAGAAAACTTAAAAACCTATACAAGCTGCATCCTCTTCCATGGTGCCTGATGAGCCTTTATGTTAAATACCTGTAGAATGCTGCTCACACATTCTTTGTTGCTAGGACACTTCCAGTGACTGTGACAGCATGCATCTGTTGGTCCTTCTCCAACATCAACTGCTCTGTTATGTGTATGGTGGGGTTTGTGTGTGTGTGTGTGTGTGTGTGTGTGTGTGTGTGTGTGTGTGTGTGTGTGTGTGTGTGTGTGTGTGTGTGTGTGTGTGTGTGTGTGTGTGTGTGTGTGTGTGTGTGTGTGTGTGTGTGTGCGTGTTTGTAGGGATCACTTACCTGATGGCATAGGGGAAGGCTAATGAGATGATGTCATCTGCATGAAGGTTAAGGAGTCCAACTATCCTGTGTTGGTTTAAGGTGAAACCAAAAAAAATGACAGCTGTAGTTGGATAGACATGCTTATCTGAAGATATGTATATATAAGGTAAAGATGTTATTTATTTATTATAAAGCAGTTTTCCTGAATGATTCTCATGGCATGTATTTTTTCACCATGTGATGCTGATATTTTTGACCATGTTTCATGTAGGGTTTCTGAAGTTCTTTGTTTTTCATGCTAGTGCAGCTGCCTGTTATAATGTATCCAAAGAAGGTCCAATACTTTGGAGTTCAAGTTAATGCATTCCATTTTAGTAATAAACCAATGGATGTTACTTCTTTCTTTTCTTTCGGCTGCTCCTGTTATGGGTAGAAACAGCAGATCATCTGTTTTCATTTCTTCCTGTCCTCTGCATATTGCTCTTTTGCACTAACCACTTGATTGTCCTCTTTCACCACATCCATATACCTTATCTTAGGACTTCCTCTTTTCCTCTTACCTTGCAGCTCCATCCTTAGCATCCTTCTACCAATATTCCCAGCATCCCTCCTCAGCACATGTCCAAACCAATGTAATCTGACCTCTCTGACTCTCTAATATACTCTTTTCTAATCCTGCCCATCCTCATCACACCCAATGCAAATCTTAACATCTTTAACTGTGCCACAGCCAGCTCTGACTCCTGTCTTTTTGACAGTGCCACCGTCTCCAACCCATATAACACATCTGGTATTATTACCATCTTATAGACCCCCCTTTAACTTGTATTGGTACCTGTATCACAAATTACTCTTCACACTCTTCTCCATACACTCCACCCTGCCTTCACCCTCTTCATCACCTGTCTTCCATACTAACTATTACTCTGAACTGTTTATCACAATTATTTAAACTCATCCACCTTCGACAAATCTACTCCATACATCCTTACCATTCCTCTGTCCTCCCTCTCATCCACACACATATATTCTTAGTCCTGCTGACCTTCATTCCTCTTCTCTACCTTATCTTTTCTCTCTTTAGCCACTGGTGGATGCACAAGCCAGTGTATTTATTTGTGCTGGCCCCAATCCTGCATAAATGGGGAGGGTTATGTCAGGAAGGGGATCTGGTGTAAAATTTTTGCCAGATCAAACATGTGGACAACAATAAACCAAGGTATACTAAAACAATAAAGTCTGTAAATGGTACTTTTAGATGTGGACATTGGCAACAGTGTGCACTTACTAAGTGTTTGGATGTGTTTACATAGCCTGTCTCTGAAAATAATAATAATAATGATATTATTGCTATTATTATGTTATGCAAAAAGTTTATGTTAGTTGCTGCTGTAATGTTGTCTATATTTTAAAACCAGTAGGTGTGCTGGGAAATGTACCAATGAGCCTGTATGACTTAGGCAACTTAAAAATGAAGGCTACCTTGATAATGTACTATTTAAATAGGAATGATTCATACTCTTAAGTTGCAGTTGACCTAAACTATCCTCACTGTGGAGTTGCAAGTAGTGGACTTTTCTTTTAAAACAAGAATGGATTTGTGAGACCTCACTACAAGTGTATTTTATTGCCGGTCTTAATAGCAGATTTGGTATGACTCCTAACTTAAAATTGAAAAGCTAAGCTACGTATTTTTGATATGTTTTTTGATGACTGTATGATTTCTGTGTTATTTCTTTAGTAATCTTTTATATTTAAGCTAGATTTTTATCACTATGTGGCTTGAATGAAGAAGAGTGTTTATCCTGAAATGTTTCATGCAAAATAAACCAATTCCACATACTTTACCATGCACTGTGACAATTTCAGATTCTGGTATGGGGTTTATAATGGCTAAGGACTGACTCCTGCCTATGTCTGCTATGTGATTTATATTACCAGGCATTAATTCTTGACTGTCTTCTTGTACTGTCCACAAATGGATGGAACCAATGATTGTCATATAGCAGATGGTGTGCTTGACATTCAACAGATATCACCCATGGGGGTTTATATAAGTTAGTCAAACTCACTAATCATCAAACACCTATTCATTGACTCCTTTTTGTCAAAGGTACACATCAGTGAATGGACTTTTAATTGAAACTTTTCCCAGGGATAACCAAAGGCAGGCTAACCTAGTGACAATCAAAAAATCGTAAAATTTAAAACCTACATGTGTGGGGGGCTATGCCACCCACACCCCCAATGTGGACTCCCCACACACTCCCCCAACTAAATATACCAACTTTGAGATCGCACTACAGTGGGGAAAAGAGCAAATTACAGCTGGTGGCCTACTGTTGGTTACCCCTGGGAAAAGACTCAATGAAAAGTCCATTCATTGTAACTTTGGCAAAAAAGGGGTCAATGAATAGGTGTTCGACAATTAGGGAGTTCAACTAATATAACTAGAGTGGACCCATGGATCATCAATGAGCAAGTTGCAGGTGATGAATCAGAATGAAACAACAATGAGACCTTGCCTTATTGTTATTAATAAAGAATCCTAAAGACGGATGAGGCATGGCTTGATAAAACACAGTTACCTATATCTCATTCCCTAAACAATATCAGGCTAAAAACATGGAGTGCAGAAAAATTCCTGCAGTATCTCTGTTTCCACTGCTGTTGTAGTACTTATTTGCATTGTGTCTGATAGTTTTATAGGACAGTAGTATCTAGATTGTTTGGTTTCCTGCACATGAGCTCTGTAACCAGCATTTTTACATTAAGAGGATTTTCTCACTGCACTTTTGTGGCAGAGATGTTTTGTAGCAAACCAATTTGAGGTGATGGCTTCTGGCTGAATGATTATTGTGTGTTTTCCTGATTGGTCTTTAGGCCATACTGCTGTGACACTTGTTTTTCTGATTCTATATGCCCAGTGTTTATACTATGTTGCTCTCCATGCAATGATGGACACAGATGCTATCAAGTTAAAATTTCCCTTAGAATAACTATTTCTGAAACCTTTTCCATTCCCATTGGTGCTCTAGGAGCATCTGAGATATGTGCAGAGCAGCATAAGTTTGTTTGATAGCTACAGTTCACACTGAGCATAGCACCCAATCTTTATCCATGTACTATCATCAACTTAGTCCAGTCATATCTACCCAACATCTCCCTGGTTAAACCCATAATAAAAAAAAAAATGCAACCATGGATAGGCTCTTTTTTGTTATCCCTGTGGCCAGCCTGGTGGATATGGGCATCCTGAGAAATGTAGTAATTGTCTTAGGTATACTGACAAAACTACTTAATCCTGAAACAAACACACACGGTATGTGAGAGATGTAGTTACACTATGAAAATTGAAAAACTGCTGTCATGTACTGAAAAGTCAAATCACAAACAGGTTGTCGACACACACACATTGTTTCCCTCACTAAATAAGGTCTCAACACATAAACCCACATATGCAGATGAACTCACAAGTAACTTACCAAAACCTGAGAGACCTCTTGTATGCTGTCCTCAGAAATCACATACAAACAAAACCAAGTTAACACCAACCACTTTGGATAAAAATACACATCAAATCACAGTGTTCCCACAAGCAAGCCTCTAAGGTAAAACAAAACACCTTCAAACATCTTGGTAATAGCAGACTCTATTATGAGACAGATGGGCACCCCCCTCACCAGGTTGAATAAAGAGAGAGTTACAGTCAGTTGCCTGTCAGGGGTAAGGATTCACCAGATCATGCACTCAGGTCATTCAACCACAAGTATCAGTATGACTCAGTTATAGTCTATGTGAGTGTGAATAACCTGAGATGTACCTACCTGGGCTATATGAAGAGAGATATGATGGAGCTCTCTGAATACATGGCACAGGCTAGTATGAGCCTCACACTGAGCAGCATTCTACCCTCACCAAGAATGATGCCAAAACACAAACAAAAAATTATTGACTTCAATAACTGGCTAAGCTACTGGTGTCATTCCAAGGGTATCCAGTATTTGTCAACCTGGGATGACATGATTGACAGACCATGCTGCTTTGCTAGAGATGGTCTGCACCTGTCACTGCTAGGCTTTTGAATACTGGCCAAGGCATTAGCCAGCCCCATAGTGCCTTTGTAGGCAGTGCCAAACCAACAGACTTAGCAATGTACCAAATTCTTCTAGTGCCAAGCTGAAGGTACTGCTGCTCAGTGATAGCACATCTTAACAAAAAACTGTACTCCCTGGAAGCTCTCCTTGTTCTAGATAATACTGACATATGTGCAGTTACAGAGATGTGGTTCAAGGCTGTGGAAAGCACTCCAGCAGTGCAAAGATATAATGCCTGTCACACATTCAGATCTCCCTCTGAAAAGGAAAAAAATGAAAGGAGGAGGTGTTTTCTTTTACCTAAAAAACAAGCACAACTCTAGCTTGGTCAAGCAGGATGACTACCCCATGTCTAGCTGATCAAAGGCAAAATCCCCCACCATATTATCGATAGCTAAAGGTCCCCATCCATGAATGAAGTCCACTCCACATACCTGACGTTATTAGAATCACTTACCATTCAGCCCAAAACACCACTCATTCGTGACTTTAACTACCCCTCCATAAACTGGGAAACATAAATAACCACTGACACACCGGCTCAGAGATTCCTGGACTTTGTCTATGCAAATGCTCTGGACCAGCTGGTCTGCACTCCAACTAGGGGCTGAAATATCCTTGACACAATACTCACAAACATGGGGGAGCATTGCACCCTCCCCACAGAGTAATGTCCTCATTGGGAAGATCAGATCATAACTCGATCTCCTTTGAAATAAATGTAACAGTAGAACCCCCTTCAATCTCTAACACCTTAAATAAGTTTTCCATGGCAAACTACCTCCAATTAAGTGATAGTATGGCTAATTTTAAAGCTCCCCCTAACTCCAAAAACACAGAGACCTTTGCAGAAGTATACATAATGCCCTGTACAATGACTTAACCACCTGCATAGAAATGGCTGTACCTGACAAAACTAAACCCAACTCTAGCCAAAAAAACAAGCCACCCTGGTGGACCCTTGGCATAAATTGACTATACAACAAAAGGAATAAATTCCTGTCTAGAAGTAAGTGGGAGGGTGTACAACAAAGAAAAAAATATCTGTCATTAGTCTCAACAGACAAATCAGGGAGCTAGTCAAGTCTTCAAAAGGTAAATATGAGACAAAAATAGCCTCCCAAACAAAGGCTAACATTAAAGTATTTTTAGTTATGTCTGAAATCTTAAAGAAACACTCAACAATGTGGTGTCCTATAAATTCAAGCCAGATTTCACTCTCATCACTTCCACTCACTCTCCATGAAATACCCCCTACCATTCCTTTGCCTGTTACTACAAAAGAACAGGACATCAATGTACTCACTAAAGCTAGAAACATGGCATCATTGGACCCTGATGTTATCCCAGAGTGCTTAATAAATAGCTTGAAACATGACCTATACTCAGATCTCTATTTAACCACAGACAGGCTTTGTCCAAGCAGAGTGGAGGACAGCAACAGTCATCCTTCTGTGCAAGGGGGGCCATCAACTGACCCAGGAAACTACTGACCCATAAGTCTGAGTAGCTGCACATGAAAGACTATGGAAAAGATAATCATGGACCACATAAACAACACCATAGCAAATTCCCAGAATCGAGACCCAATCCATTTGGCTTCATCGAGGGCAGGTCCTGCCTGCTCAATCTGCTCACCAAGGCTATGGATGAGAGTGAGACAGTGCATACTGCCTACCTTAACTTGGCCAAGGCATTTGACACAATACTCAAATTGGATATTATAGATAAAGTCACATAATTGGACATAAACCTCTATATCACCAGATGGATAGCAAAATGATTCACAGATAGAATTCATGTTGTTAGACTGGGGGAATCTATATCCATCAAGAGGCCAGTCACCAGTGGAGTACCACAGGGATCATTGCTGGCCCCCTCCTCCTATTTGTGCTATACTTCTTAGATGTCAAGACAAATGTAGATGGCCTTTGGCTGACCATGTTTTCTGATGACTACAAGTTTGGGGCAATCACTGACTCCCAGAACAATGTTGATATCCTAATGAAAGGTCTGACAAAGACTAAAGATTGGAGTCAAAGCCATGCCCTTAAACTAAATGTGAAGAAGTACATAATAATACCCTTCGACAAATCAAATACCCCTGCAAATTACAACAGTGATAGCACCCCCCTAAGAGTGGACCCACTGATAAGAGATCTGGGTAGTCAGATAGTAATCTGAACTTTGACCACCATGTGCCCATGGTACTGACAAAGTCTTTCTGTGGTTCAGCTTATAAGTAATGGCATGGCATCTAGATCTGAAGATGTAACAATACCACTGCACTCATCTGTTATCAGACCAATAATCAAATACAATCCACCTTTTGGCATGTACCTTGCCACACACCAGCAACAGATGGATCATCCTCAGAGGTTTCTCACCATAATCTATAAGGTATAACCAACATGTCATATGTGGACCAATTAAAAGCCCTATCACTGTATTCAATTTCTTATGGATTACTGAGGGCTGATCTGTGCTTAACCTACAAGGCAGTCTGTCCTAGCCCTGATGGAAATGCTGCATATTCCCAAAACTAACTTTACAAGGGTTATCCACTTCAAAGATCTAAACCTGATTTCTGACGTGAATAGTTCATGCTGGAGAGACAGATATGTATCCCAGAAATTGCTTCTCCTATGGAATAGGTTTCCTGATCATGTGATGCAGAACCCTTCCCTGGCCATCTTCAAGTGCAATGTGGCCAATGGATGGGAAAATGCAAGTTCATTCCTGGGGTGGTACCCATGTTCCTATGGACATAGGCAGTCTGTAAAACAGTCAAAACCCCACTTGATGACCCATGTTATCTTTCCCCTAAGGATAGTAAATTGGGTAAGATCTAAATAAAACTGGCTAGAGTTACAAAGGCTCATAAGCCGTTAGCCTAGTAATCTCCTATGAACCAATGAACTGAAAAATACATCCGTGACTTTATTATTATATGCACTACAACAGATAGGAATCAGTACTGTGATGTGTATTCATCCAACTTTATCTACATTTAGATTTACTAGATTTTTGTAATCATTTATGGCTTTAATATGGATAAAAAAACAAGCTATTTAACAATAAACCAAATGTTCACTTGAATTAAAATAAAGGTGATTGAGAAATACATGTTCTTCCATGAATCTTAAGATGATATCAACGCCTGATTAGTTGTTTGTTTTTGTTTACTTATTCTCATTAATAGGAGATTACGGACAAGAGTAAGTGAAACCAGTCAAGAATATTGTTTCAGATAAAGGCTCACACATTTTTTGAGAGATTTAAACATAAAGGGATGTTGACAAAGTAAGGGTTATATCAGTTTTTTTAGTTTTACCACCTAGCAGATCATAATTGTAGAAACGACTTCAGAAACAATAGTCCTACCTATTCTTATACAGCTTCAACATTTTCTAATTTCTGTGCACCAAGGCACACTCACAGACACATGTTCACATACACATGCATAACACTACTACTTACTTTATATTTTAAAAGAGACATTGAAGAAAACCATGCGATTTATGTGTATCGAAGATTGTTGAGAATTAAAAATCTAAGGGAAATTGTACTATTATTAGCTTTTGTTTTATCAAAAACAATGTTTTTTTTTTACTTAAATACACTTCAAAAGTTTTTCTGAAGTTCTATTTAACATTTTCATGTTCAAATTCCAGCCGTTTATGTAATGAAATTTCAGATAAGGCATTATATAATAAAAGCTGGAATGATTTTAACATATTTATTTAGTTCGCCTTTATTTATTGGAAAGAGTCTTATTGTCTTTAGCTAAACCCCTTTTCAGCAGAAGTCTGGGGAGAAAAGCTCTTCAGATTTTCACAGAAATTATCAAAATTATACACAGAATGACAATGTGCAAATGGTATACAGTGATTTACAGAGTACATGATATCTTTAACAGTGTGCATAAATCTGAAGAGTACAGTGTCCACATACTTACAAAACATATCAATATAGACACACACACACACACACATATATATATATATATATATATATATATATATATATATATATATATATATATATATATATGTATATATATATATATATATATATGTATATATATATATATATATATATATATATATATATACATACATATATATACATATATATATATATATATATATATATATATATATATATATATATATATATATATATATATATATAGATTTACTATCACAATTTTGACATTGAGATGTTTGAAGATGAAAATCTGAAACTCAGATGTTCGAATGGTCATCTGCTTCAACATCACAATGTTTGAAATATTTATATTAGCGAATGCACTGTGCATTCTCTATTATAAAGTTGAAGAAATGTATGGAGATCGCGGTATAGTGCAGTTTGGAAAATTCATCCCTTACCTCACTGTAGTGTGATCTCGGAGTTGGAATATATAGTTAGTGGGGGTGTGGGGGGTGCAGGGGGGCTTGCCACTTCTGCAAAGCAGTTAATTTGTAAAGTAGGGCTAGAGTAAGTTAGACTAGTTAGGTCCGCTGTTCGATGTAAATGTCAAATCTGCTGCTGATTTGGCATTGTGAGTTGACATTCAAAACAAATTTGTTTTGAATGTCGACGTTTTGATAGTGAACCTATATATATATATATATATATATATATATATATATATATCATGATTGTTATATACAAGAGATTTTGTTAACTTAGCTGTAGACTAGTTTCTTTGTTCTTTTCCATTTGGTATTTTAGCAGAGAGAAAAAATAACATACAGGGTATAAACTATAGATTTTTGGTAAAAAAAATGTGATCTCCTCTTAGAGACATTATTTTTGCAGAAATTATCAAAATACACAGAATTACAGTGTGCAAATGGCATACAGTGATTTACATAATATCTTAAACAGTGTGCATCAATCTGAGGAGTACAGTGTCTGCATACTTACAAAACGTACCAATACATACAATATATCATCATTGTTATATACAAGAGATTTTGCTAATTTAGTTGTAGACTAGTTTCTTTGTTCTTTTCCATATGATGGTTTAGCAGAGAGAGTAAAAATAACATGCAGGGTATAAACTATAGATTTTTGGTAAAAAAAAAATGTGATGTCCTCTTAGAGACATTATTTCAAGTGTTAGCATTTAGATGAATACACTTCAGAAAACATTCTTCTCTTTGCTGTTGCCTCCTGTGTCCAGCATTTAGCTTACTCAAACAAAGAACTCATCTAAGTGCCGAAGTATAAAAATGCAGTCTGACACTTCCAGAAAACTCTCCCTCAGTACAAGTTAATGCATTTGCTACCATTAACTAAACTACACTGATAAGTGGAAACAATGTGACAGAGATTGTGACATTTACATGTTTCTGACTATAGGAATCCGGCATTCCTTCAAATACAAACCTCTAGATGAGAAATGCAAATTGTTAATCTTAGATTAAAGAAGTAAGACAAGCTGTCATTTGAAACTGACTTTAGTGGCAATCAGCAAGTCTTTCAAAACAATCTGTCTGAATTTAATGGATACCTGAGTTATACTTGGTTCAAACAGATGCTGTCATAAAATGAAGTGTCTTTGTTCAAGACAGTGACACAGTTCCACTGTAGTGATGCATGAATCATCACAGAAGAAAACACGTTATGAAATCTATACTGGTTGACCCATTGTCATAAAAAAGGGGCAAAAACACAAAATAGATGAGGCTGACAATGTAGGTTCAACCAACAATAGTAGTTATATTCACATCCAAAAAAATCATTTACATAAAAAAAAAAATAGGTAAACTGAGTCGGAAGTGATTTGCATCATCATCCTCTTTACTGTTTGCAAAGAGTAGGCATGCTCCTGAGTTCAAACAGACTATAGGTATTACCAGCTTTGTATTCTGACTCCTCTTTCTCTGTAGTTTTACATTCAGTACTGCCAAAGACAAAATATATGGTATTAATGTGTTTAGTACATTTTTAGAAATGATAGCAGGCAGGCTAGGAAATTTATTTATTTATTTATTTGATTATTTATTTATTTAATAATGTGCTGATATTCCCAAGAACCAAAGCATTGCTGCAAGTGATCACTGTCTAGTCAGATCATTTATTGCTGATCTCCTTGTTTTCAATTTAATAAACTCTAAGTAGCATCAACAACTAGTTTAAACATGATAATTGTTTAATCAGATCTGGTATCAATACATTGTGCATGAAGAGTGGTTAAGTATGATTTGTCAAAAAATAAGAATTTTAATAAAGAAGCTTGCTGGCAAAATTTAACATGGATAATACACACACACACACACACACACACACACACACACACACACACACGGATCCCCTTCACTACACCGACACGCCACAATGCCGACACACAAAACACCGACACCAAAATACCGACAACACACAATACCGACAATACACACAACCATACATGCACTAACCTTAACCCAAACCCTAACCCTAAGGTCCGACACAAACACACACTTACCCTACCCGCACCCTAACCCTAACTCACTTAACCCACCCCTAAACCTACAGTCCGTCACTATCGCACACACCCTACCTGCACCCTAACCCTAACTCACTTAACCCACCCTTAAACATATAGTCCGTCACTATCGCACACTTACCCTACCCGCACCCTAACTCACTTAACCCACCCCTAAACCTACAGTCCGTCACTATCGCACACACACCCTACCTGCACCCTAACCCTAACTCACTTAACCCACCCTTAAACATATAGTCCGTCACTATCGCACACTTACCCTACCCGCACCCTAACCCTAACTCACTTAACCCGCCCCTAAAACTACAGTCCCTCACTATCGCACACTTACCTGTCCACTCCCTAACACTAAATCCCTCACTCTATCGCACACTTACCGGGTCCGTCGGGTTCTCACCTTGTCGGTCATCTGAGTCGTCGGTCTTCTCGTCTCCTTCTGTAGAGTGTCGGTCTTCTGGCGTTTCGGTGAAGTGAAGGGGATCCACACACACACACACACACACACACACACACACACACACACACATATATATATATATATATATATATATATATATATATGCATTTTTTCAGGTGCCATCAATCATGAAACACATTTTCATTTTCTTAAAAGAATGCTTTCTGATATACTTACAGATAAGCTCACCATATACGCAGTCCACATCTACTTACTTCCTTGCACAAGTATTGTTGAAGTAATACCCCCTTTTCATATACTATTTGTTAGTTTCTGCAGGAGACCTGGTTGCATTTAACATATGCTGTAATTGTCATTTTGTTTAAAAAACATTAAGAGAGGAAGGTAACACCAATAATAAACTTTGTTTAGCTAGTACCATTGAAGGTGATAAAAATGAAAAAGAATGTGTTCTTTAGACTTCCAAAATTCTGAGAGACAAGTGTGCTCCAAGCAGTCCTTAGATTCCCTGAAGGTTTGTGCCAGACAACAGAGAAAACTGGGAAGGAGAAGATTAGGGAGGAGTAAACAGAGCAGCCTCCTGGGAGCAGAGCGGTAGGTGGCACGATTGGCTGATGCTGATCAGTCTACCGAGAATTCATTTTTGCAGTCTGAACTGCATAAACTGTAGCAAATGGTTTGCTAGATTGTTACAATTGAATTTATTTTTTTTTCCTTTGTGCCTAATAAACTTTTTTTGGGGACATGGCAAATTAGGGGATGGCACTGGTTACCAGAATGACTTCCTAAGCCTCAGCTAGGAAACAGATTTATCTGCTTCTGATGCCTAGCTGCTAACATTATAATGGCAACTTAACTAATATTTATTTATTTATGTATGTTGCTTTTTACACTGATTTAGTTATTGTTTTGCAGTTGTATATTTTTCTGAAATTTGGCATTGAAGCTGCATATACATGGAAGAGTAATGTACATTTGCAAATTTATTAACGCATTGCAGAGAACCATGAAGTGCTATTAATAAATAAATTAATTAATTAAAACAAGTTATTTTTGTGATCTGTGATTATCCTTTTACTCCTTTTTACTTCAATGTTTACCTGGTACAAATGAGTTAACATAGTATGTCTCTTTGTTATTCCATCTCTGTGTGTAAATCTTTCACAGTGTAGCAATTACTTTTGTAATGGTGCCCTCCACATTTATGCATTGGCTCGAACTGATTTACTGTATAAGCTTTTTGTACTTGCTAAAGTATATAACTTGTAGTGGAGCTTTTCTCCCCGGGCCTCTACTGAAAATGGACATGTAATCAGTTAGACTAGCCCGGTCAACAAATGTAAATTAAAAAATAAAATAATAAATAATAAATAAAAATAGCATGCTTGAATTCTAATTAATTTTTGGAGTTTGCTTTGTTGCTGTGTCCCTGTGCCAGAAATATTTATATTTGTGAGTGTGTATGCAATGCTGCCCAACATGGCATTGTGGGTATATATGTAATGCTGCTCAGCATGGTGGGTGTTGTGTGTGTGCCTGTGTGTGTATGCAATGCTGCCCAAGATGGTGGGCATTACAAGGAAATAATGTAACTAAGTGATATTAAAACTGATATTAAATGTATAAACGCTGTAACCATAAGGCCTCCTTACTTCTAGATCTGTTATTTTTCTGAATTGTCTATCACAGATAGCATTTTTGCAATAAAAATGGCTTCTGCATTTGTATTTTTTGATGTTTGTGTTATGTGTTGTAAATTTGTATATGTTTTTCTTAAGTTGACTGGGCTGATGGTACACTTGTTGCATTTAATGAAATGGGATTCACTGTAATATGTGTGTGCGATTCCTTCTTGTTATAATTTGCATCTGTATTTATATAAAGTTTTCATTTGTGTAATCCCACTTTAAGTTTACTTCTTAGGTCAGTGTGATTATTTATTTATTTAATTTATTGTTATGTGATATTCTGGACTTTTCTGCATGTATGGTCTCTTTACTTTCTGTCACGGAATGTCTTCTTTGTTGGTGATGGGCATCTTGACTTCAGCTCCATCAAAAGGATTTTTTATTTTACATTTCTGGAAGGTTTTTCTCTTCCTGGTTAGCTAATTGGCTAATGTACTTACACTTAAGTTTTTGGTGTTTTATGACTCTAAAGTGTATTTCCTTTGAGTCACAATCCTCACTTTCGTTTTGTTGAACTAATGTATTTCAATGCAGATTTAGTGATTAGTTTAAGTTATTTTTTGTGGCATTTTCTCTGTTTGGCAATTTATTTTTGATAAACAATTTTTAACATGGTGGCATATTCATAGTTGAGGGTCCTGTGGATAACTAATGGCTAGTATACTATAGTATGCCTTTATGTGACTGGTCTTCTTATTTAGAAGGAATTTGGTAGAAATATCATCCATATTTTGCTTTAGTTTATGCAATCAGTCTTGAAGTTCTGGTATTGCCATTTTCAGAATATGTGTGTGTGTGTGTGTGTGTGTGTGTGTGTGTGTGTGTGTGTGTGTGTGTGTGTGTGTGTGTGTGTGTGTTATTAGTGAAATATGGATAACTCTTTCAAAAATAGTCGTTCAATGAAAACACTATCTCTATTTAATTATCCAGTCTGCTGGCAATGCAAAACTCAAGACTCTAGAGATATTAATACATAAGGTAGACATTTTCAGTGATGCACAATTCATATCCCTATCCACTATACAAATGTAAACAGGTGAGTTCAAAATGGCTGCTGTTCTGTGAGAACTGCTATTACCTAGGTCTCTTATATACTCCGGATTAAAACAAACCCAGAAGGCAACGCAAAATTAATAATACAAAAATAACTGTAGATATTTACTGCTAATATCATCCAGCAAACAAAAGAGGAAGAAAAGTGACAGATTCAGCTCAGAAACAGCAGGATTAACTAAGATTTCTGAATATCAGCTTAAGCCATGTGCTACTAAGGCCCTGCATCTGACTGCAAGATTGGTAAAACACTATACAGCAAGATGTCAAAAGAGGAAAATAATATGGAAACAACAACAACTAAGACCAAATTCTCAGTACTAGCCTCACCCGAGAAAGACACAACTTCAAAAAGACAAAAGACAACTAAACAAACTGACAACTCTAAAACTACAAATAAATCCAAGACAGACCAGCCAGCTAATCTGGACGACATAAAATCTACCTTATTACCTATCCAGCAAGCCATAAAGGACTTACAATTTCAAACCTTTGGTGACTCATTCAGCCAAATAATATCCAGAATGGAAAAATCTGAGTCCAAAGTAATAGAAAATGAAATAAAAATAGACTGTATTTCTCAAAGAACTGATGCCCATGACAAAGAAATACAAAACTTACAAGCAAAAATAACAGACTTGGAAGCAAGATCTCAAAGGAACAATATCATCATCAGAGGAATACCTGAAACTGTACTTCATAACAATCTAATACCAACAATCAAGCAAATAATAAATTCCCTGCTAGAGGAAACTGAAGAAATGCAGCAAATAACAATAGAGAGAGCCCAGAGAGCCCTCAGGGGAAATGCAAATACCACTGAAACCAAGACCTGTCTATATTAAAATATTAAACTACCAAGATGTAAATAAAATCATACTGGCAGCAAAGAAAAAAGGCACACTCATTTGGAATAATAATAAAATCTCCTTTGCTCAAGACCTCCCAATACAAATAAGACAAGCAAGACAACTACTATCTCCAAACTGCAGGTTCCTAACAGAAAAAAAAATCAAATTCCAGATGAAATATCCAAATCAGTTAATCTTCTACATCAAAGAGGTTAAATACATGGTCACTAACCCCAAAGAGGCGAAAGAGACATTCCTGGCCGTTTTCAAGCGAATTCCACCTTCAGAAGTTTAATAAATCCACAAAAAATGATAAAGGACCCTTGGGTGAAAAAACAACACCATTCACGAGCACTCTAGCTGGGATCCAACTCTGAAAGCTTCCCCTTGCTGTCTAGGCCCTTAAATCCATGACATGAGCCATGAGGAACACAGGAAAAGGAAGTACAGCCTGGATAGGAACCAAAAATCAACTGCCATTTCCGATGCGCGAATATAGGAAGGAACCTCCTCCTAGGACATTGGTCTGGAAAATCAGTCCCCCTACGATTTTGAGGGCTCCATTAAGAACAGTCAGACAAAATGGATTATAGAAAGCTCCAAAAGATTTTACTGCCTGAAAAATGAAAATTGATCTGCACCAGCGAAAAGAAGAAAGCTGCACCATAGATGTCAACCAACCTGCAAGCAAAACCTTGAAAAAATAAGGTACTGTTGAACTGACTCATTCACTAAAACAGTACACCCAATACTGTGTAGGTGAATGAAAATCCAGCCTTAAATTATAGGCAAGAAATAAACTGTCAGAAACAGGCTAGCTCATAGATTAATATTGGGGGAAAAAAGGAAAAAAAAATGTTAAATATTTTACGTAAATAAATGTGTTAAAAGATCCTGAAGAGAAGTAATCTCAGGAAAATAGTAAAATAATTATCAATCTTGGGGTAATGTAAATATAGCCTTAATATGTTAACTATAGCAGAAGGACTGTTTGGCTAAGCTGTTTTTTTTTTCTGTCTCTCTATACTTCCTACCTCTGATAAATAGGTGCCAAGTATATATTTTATAACCCACACAGACTGATGTGGAAAAACATTACAGGCACCAAAGAAGGTCGAAATCTGAATAAATAAAGGGAGGAAAAAGAAGTCAAATTAAAGAAAAATGTAAATATGACAAGATTGATTGTTTAACAATATTACTATGGTACATATATTGCTATAATTTACTGAGGAATGTATATTAATATGCTGTTTTAAAAATACTATTAGAAAGAATTAGTCGCAAGACAAAAACAATACATGCTGTACCTTAAATGCAATACCATAATTGTACAAATAATATGTTGGAAGAGGCTAGGGATATTAAGTAGCAGTGTTTGTTGAGGGAAATAGTTTGTTCAGCTTTGTCCACATTCTTTATAGTAACACAGGGGGGATACTATGGGTTAAATCTATATCTAAAAAGAAAACACATTCCAAGATTAGACGTAAAGATAAACCATATAATGAACCTTCATCCCCCCCAATTATTCCTGGTCCAGGGATACAGTGGTTAGGCACAGAGTAGGGACGGGGATAAATAGATGCTTTCCTAAACCATCACACAGTAACACATACAAAGATAACAAAACAAAACTAATATACATGGCATATCTAAGGAATACACCTAATAAATAAATGTGGGAAATAGAATCATGGAATGTTAAAGGGCTCCAAAACAAGAAGAAAAGAAAACTATTCTTACACCTTACATTAAAAACCACAGCCAACCTCATACTAGAAACACACTTGACTGCAGAGGAATGAGCAGAAATTAGCAGAAAGAAATGGATAAGTCAAATTATAGCTTCAGAGGGGAAAACAAACAGTGCTGGGGCTGCCATAATAATTAAAAACCAATTTAAGGAAAAAATACTTAAAACCAAAGCTGACAAGGAGGGAAGATGGTGTTACGTAACATTTAGTAGGCATACAATACCAAAACCTATAATGGTACTTAATGTTTACGCACCCTGTAATAACCAACAGCACTTTTTATGCCATTATACCCACCCTTAAACCAATTTAAAGATCACTACCTAGTGATTGGTGGTGACTGGAACACATATCAAAACCCAGAAAAGGATAAATCTAATCTGACCAAATCACATAATAAGCAAGCCACATTAGCCCTTAATGAACTCAAACAAGATTTCAAACTATATGACCCTTTTAAATATGGGAACAGTGCAGATAAAACAGAGAAATTCACATTCTATTCGCAATGCCACAAAATGTGGTCAAGGATAGACTTCTTCTTAATTTCTGACATATTCATTAACATGGACCAGACCTCCCAACTGTCCCGAATTACTCGTTTTTTACCGAGTTTTGGGGTCAAAATGAAGGGGTGCCACGATTCCTGAGTGGCACCCCTTCATTTCCGATTTTTTTGCTTTCTTTTTTTTATGTTTTGAATTTTCGCGCTGTCGGAGCTGACATCATCACATGCTCGATGACGTCAGCTCCATCAGTGCTACCAGCCAATCGGAATTGAGCTCAAGGAGCTCACGTCATTATTTCTGGCTGGCTGTGAGCGGGCAGGAAATGAGAATTAAACAGTAGCAGCACTAATGCTGCCGAGAATGGGCTGGCTTTACTTTACTTTTTTAAACTGCTATGCTGAGAATGGGCTGGCGACTGGCGTTACTTTATTTTTGCAAATTTCTGCCAATGTAAACGGACTTTGGGCTGCAGGCTGAGAGAACAGGATGAAGCAAGGCAAGGCATTAGGTAAGGAAACAAAGTGCATGTGTCTGGCTGGGTATTCACTTATTGTCAGGTAGTGATTTAGGGTGTGTGTCCATTGTATGTTAAGTATCTGTATTTAAAGCAGCTCTGCTCTCTCCATGTGTGCAAAAACAAGCAGGTAGCTCCGTTTTAAGTATGTGAAGTTTATATTAGAAATATTTGTAGCAGCTCCAATTTGCAGAAATGTGTGTGTGTGTAAGCATCTCCGGTTTATGTTAGAAATCTTTGTAGCAGCTCTGTTTCAATGTGTGTGTGAGAAATGCAGGTCTGTTTTACATTTATCTTTGTAGCAGCTTAAGCAAAAGTGTGTGTGAGAAATCTCTGCAAGTCCGGTTTACATTTTATATAAATCGTTGCTGTGTGTGTGGTTTAGATTAGAAATCTTGCAGCTCCGTTTAAATGTGTGTTGGAGAAATCTCTGCAGGTCAGGTTTATCTTTGTAGCAACCTTGGAGAGCAGGTCCGTTTTACATAAATCTTTGTAGCAGCTCTATTTTAATGTGTGGTTTACATTAGAAATTTTTGTAGCAGCTCCATTTACATTTTACAGAAATCTTCGTACTAACTAAGCAAGCAGCGCAGGTCTGTTTTACTGTGTGTGTGAGAAATCCCTGCAATAGCAGCTCCGTTTACATTTTACAGAAATCAGTGCAGGTCCATTTTACATTTTAGCAAGCTGTGCAGTTACTCTGACTGTAGCGCATAGGGACCAGGGCTTAAGACTTGCTAGTGAAATGCATGGTGGTAACACAACATTTTATTCTAACAACTTTACAAAATTATACAAGCAATGTTTAAAATGTGCCCCCGGTTTTTGACCTTTTGCCCCCCCCCAAAAAAAAAATTGAAAATAAGAGTGAGAAGCTGTGTAAGATGCCTCTGGCTTATACTACTGTCATTCTATTTATAGTGTGGATGTGGAAGTAGACTTTTATGATGGAATTGTTCTGAATTGGGCAACTTTGTCATTATTTGTTCATGCATTTTGTTTCACTGCCTACAGTACAGCCTACTGGAAAAATGTTAAAATAATTTTAAATGCGCTATAAAAAGTGTGTATTATATACAAGGAATATAATTGAATAAAGTCAGGAAGGTGTATCAAAGAAAAGAACACATGTATGTTTCTTGTTTTGTGTGCAAGAGGCCAATGATTTGAAAACAGCCTAAAGGTGATCTTTATCCACGACTGACCAAATGCATTTTATTTGGATGTGGTGTGGGTTTCAATGAATATGAGTTTCAAGGGCAGGGAAGTTTTAATGCCAAGTCTATTTTCATTGTGAGGCAGTATTGCTTTGCTTACCAGATGTTTATTAGTGTTTGGGCATTGTTGTGCTGTAAAATGTAAAAATAATATCCAAATAATAATTGTAGAAGTAAAGCAGTATGCACACATTAGTGTTTATGATAAATGGGGTGAAATAGCCAGGTGACGGGACATTGGAATGGCTGCAGGGGGACTCTGGGGCCATATCTTGGTCATCTGTTCTTCAGTTTACGTTTGAAAGTTGGTATCCCACAATTCCATTGGAGTGGGTGGGGTTACGTAATTATGTATGCAAATTAGATGTTAATCAGCATACAGATTTGTACCTATTTTTCATGGGCTTTGTCCAGATTTTTGATGTTTCCAGGTTGAGAGGTATGACATGGACCCAACAATAACTATACATACCAGGTTCTTTTCAGATCATTCCAAAATCACACTGAACATTAACTGTGACAAAAAGATATATTTAGAGAATAGGGTTCATAATTGGCCATTAAACCCTAAATTACTTTCCAAAATGGTTGTAATAAAAGAAACAGAAGCAATACTAAAAATAGCTCTTACAAATATCACTAACTCCCAAGTACCAACTGACATAGAATGGGCTGCAACCAAAGCACAAATTAAAGGATTGTTTATCAAAAAAGCAGCACACTATAAAAAAATACAACTGAAAGAGGAGCATATACTGAAATGGAAAATAAAGCATCTTGAAAAATAACTAATAAATAACCCTAAGAACCAAACAGAAGCAGAACTTTTCAAACTGCAAAGGGATCTATATATCTTAGAAACCAGGAACCTATCTTTTTATGAAGCCAGAATGTTAGCCACTTACACAGAAGAAGCTCAAATACCATCTAGAGCTCTGGCCAGAATTATCTCCCAACACAAAAAGGCCTCCAATATATCAGAAATAAACTACAGAGACAAAAACTACACAAAAAATGAAGACATTATTAAAACATTTGAACAAATATACTCTCAAATATATGGAGCAAAAATACTACAAACCTCAAAGGAAGATAGAACTCTTTTCCTTCAAAAACTGAAATTCCCTAAACTCAATTTAGACCAACAAAAAAAACTAACTGAACTGATATCCATCAGTGAAATTATTACAACAATCAAACACTTAAAAACGCATAGGGCTCCAGGTCCAGATGGACTCACATCAGAATTTTACAAAGCATTTTTCCCCCTTGATAGTCAAACTACTATACTATACACTGAATTACATAATAAACTATAAAATAAATTATATCCACTTTAATGCCTCTAAAACCATCTTTATATTAAAAGAACACACAGACCCCAAAAACTCCGACAGCTGCAGACCCATCTCCCTCTTAAATATACATACTAAAATATTTACCTCTATACTTGCAAACAGAATGAAAAATCTGATAGAGAAAATCATCTCCCCAGAACAATCCAGTTTTACACCACATAGACAGACTAGTGACAATACATTAACATTAGATGCACTAATATCCTACGCTAACCGATACAATATCAACATCTACACAATGGTAGTGGATGCCCACAAGGCATTTGATAGGGTTAATCTAGAATTCTTACTCCAAACACTACCCTACTTTAATATACCCAATAACTTCATTCAAATCATCTAAACTCTCTATAGCAACCCATACACATCTCTATATATAAGTAAAACTTGGTCAAATAGGATCTTAATAAAAAATGGAACAAGACAAGGATGCCCATTATCACACTTCCTGTTTAACCTATACCTAGAACCACTCTTTCTATACATTAAACAAAATACATACCACAATCCTCCATCAATACACAACTTTAAAATATACCTCACTGCATTTGTGGATGATCTGAACATATACTGCACTACACCAAATTCATATATAAACAAAATAATAGCTGCAATTGAACATTTCTCGACTATGTCTAACTACAAACTAAACCTCAATAAAACTAATATTTTCCCCCTAAAAACACCCAAACTCATCTCACTAATACCATTGTTAAACACAATAAAAATTAAAGAAAGTAAATACCTGGGAATCACCTTTTCCCAGAATAACAAAGACTTCTACCAACACAATGTAAATCTTAAATGGCAAAATATAATGCAAGACTGTAAAAGATGGAACAACCTAAAACTACCATTCTTGGCCAAATCAATAATCAAAATGAACATTTTACCTAGACATATGTATATATTCATGATATCACAGAAAACAATACATAATAAATTCTTCAAACAAATTCATACCTTCCTAGCAAAATTTATATAGGAACCCAAAAAAAACTGAATCTCCTATCCAAAATTAACACTCCCCAAAAGCAAAGGAGGACTAAATCTACCAGATTTTAAAATTTACTACTCGATCATTTACACTAACAGAATATTAAGAATAGCTGAACATAACCCATCAATGGAAAATTGGTTTCCTCTTTGGGTGACAATCTATTATAGATATATTAAAGCTCTAGATTTTAATCCCAAAGCACTTCCATTCCTGAAGCAGAAAGAAATACAAACTTATAACATTATAGAGCCCTTAAAACATTCTATCAACTTAGCGCAAAAACTCTTTCAATTCTTGAACCTTAGACAAGCCATGACAATACTGCAACCCCTTCATAAAAACCCAAATTTAGAAATAAACAATAAGATGTTGGACTTATTCCCTTTTCCCAGACTGAAAATAAAACAATCCAAGATATTTATCCCTACCTTAACTGTTCAATACAAGAAATGAGGACCAACTTAAACCTCCCTAAATCACACATAATAATCCTAAGACAAATCAAAGAACTGTGTTCCAGTTACCTCCAAAATGTTACTATGACCAATAGTGACATAGAAACTTGTAGCACGTTTTGGAAAACTATTATCACAACAAAGAAAACTATTACTAATTCATACAAAATGATAAATTAAATCAAATACCAGAAAGACCTCCTCTTCTCTAACTACTGGAGAATAATTAAACCATCCATAGATGATCAGCAAATAAGCCAGGCAATCAATCTAACACTGAAGATTATACCCCTCAAAAAGTTAACATACACTAAGCTCATGATCAATAATAATGCTTATTTTACACCTGCAATCCTACACAAATTTAACACATCAAAATCATCTTTCTGCCCACACTGTAAGGACCAGATAGCTGACTTAATCCATGTATTTTGGAGCTGTAAATATGTCTATAAACTCTGGAACTCTCTCAAGGTACAATTACAAAAAACGGGTTATCAAACATCAACATTAACTTGGGAATTCACTCTATTACATATTCTCCAACCCAACATACCAAGAAAACAAGCAAATACACATTTAACAATTTTCCTACTAATGAAACTGTATATAGCTTTGAAATGGCTAGATATGATCAATATCTCTTGGGAGGGTTTTCAACAAGTAGCTATACATCACCTTTTAGCCCATAAAATAGTAATAGATAAAAGAAACAAAAACATGAAATCCAGAGAAGTTTGGGAACAGACCTTTAATATCATATTAGAATAATTCATCACACAGCAGCTTAGAAATACACTATAATGGAACCAAAGAACACATACAAGTTCAGATAATAAATAATAACTTGGATATTACGAATGTATATACTGTTTATATAACTGTGGAACTAACAGTGAAAGCATCTATGTACATAGTGTAAATAGATATGTTGTACAACCTATATCCTGTGGTATTTGACATCAATGTATAACATATATATATACGGTCATGTTGTAAGATAGTTTATATTTGTGACATTTATTAATGTAAAAATAAAAATAAAAATTATTGAAAAAAATAAATAAATAATTGTAAACAGGTGAACGGTTGCTGCATCCCAGGAGAACTGAAGCTTTTCTATCATTGTGAGAGCTGAATCTGCTTGCTTGTTTATTTCATTATTTGTTTACTTATGAGCCATTTATAATTTTGTGACAAGGATGCCCATCTAGATAGAAGCACTTCCAGTGGAGGCCAATAGACAGAAAAGTTTCATATAAAAATATGCAGTGACTGAGGCACATTGCCAATCAGATAGCATTACAATGGCATTAGATTATAAGTCCTGAAAGAATATAATATATTATATATATATATATATATATATATATATATATATATATATATATATATATATATATATATATATATATATATATATATATATATATATATATATATATATATATATATATATATATATATATATATCATTTGGAAGACATTTAAACATTATAGAGTAGAGCTCAAATAGTAAAACAAATATCATAAATGCATCATTTAGTATTTATAAGTATGCTTTATTTGAATGGCATATTTTAAGGCTGTGTACATCTAGTTCACTGACTCCACTTCAGGACAAAGATTCACCCCAGCATTGCTATCAAAGGCCATCTGCCTTTTTTCTTGGCAAAATTCTACAGAGTACAGTCATTGGCCAGTCTTATTATGCTGAAAACTCCTCTAATCTTGGGGTTTCTCCATGCAGTTTTCAAACTAATTTCTTTATCAAAGAAAGAAACTACTAGATATCTGGGCTGAGGTTGGTAAATAGAAGGTTTATATAAGGTTAACCATTGAGAACCATGTAATTGGGAAATTTTTTTGCCCCTTCTATTTTTCAAGAAGTCAAAAAATGTTGACCCTATTGTTGACCCTATTTCTCCTGCAGCAATCATTTATGTCCTCACATCTGTACAGCTGGCTATATTGTTTAAGTAGAAAAAAAAAATCTGAATGTACCTCTTGCTCTTTATCTCTTTTAACACCACCAACATTCAAGGAGGTTTTTCATATTTTTAAGTGTTTGATTAAGTATCTGCAAATATGACTTCAGGGGTGCTGTCAGTTGAAAACTCATGTTTGAAATTTTTGATTTTGTTTTGAAACTCTTCCACTTTATTGTCTGCATCAGAGGATACAACTGGGGGGTACACAGTGCACCCGTGATATCTAATCTTGGAACACAGAGAGGAGCGTCCCTTGCGGGCCGCCCCAAAAATTGACATATTATGGAAGGAAGCTGATGGGATGACCATTCTGGCCAGGGTGTGTACATACCTGGAATACAAGGGTGGGAAAGTCTGATGACCCATGGGTCAAGACAACGTACGACATGGGTCCCATGAAGTGGAGAGTGGGCAGCGTGTAGTGGTGTGTTCAGACCTGACCTGCACCCAGATTAAGGATGGGTGCTGTAGAGGAGGCGTGGGTGGGGGAACTATGGGTAGCTAGTTATGGGTCTAGGTGTGCAGATGTTGGCTGATGTGGGTCTATACAGACAGCCCCAGGGATGTAAGCAAAAGTGTTCATTGAGCAGAGGCATCGCCCAACGAGCAGCCACACCCGCTACGAGTCCCACTGCAGCAAAGTCTCATCTACATGGCAAGGAACGGAATAACCAGATGTAGATGTATATATGTTGATGAATGTGTGTCTGTATCTACCCATAGCTACATGGAGATATACCTCTCCCTCTCCGTAGTACAAATGTATACATACAGAGACAGAATACATATACATACCCACATATAGATATATACATAGACAGCAATATATAAATATATGTATATATATATATATATATATATATATACATCTATATATATATATATATATATATATATATATATATATATATATATACAGATATATCTGAATGTGTGTGTATATATATATATATATATGTGTGTGTGTGTGTGTGTGTGTGTGTGTGTGTATGCATGTGTGTGTAAATATACACATGTATATAGCTAGGATATGATACAGCAGTTACAAATTACATATGTTCACAGGTCGTGCATATGAGGGTGAGGGGTCCAATCAACAAACATGTAACACGTAGCATCGACCCCCCCCCAGCTAAACCAGTGAAACATACAGACACACAATAAAAGTAAACATACTACTGCTTCCCGTACTACAGGCAGGATACTACCAGTAGGAGAGCCCCGCCAAGTCCAAACTTGAAACAAAGACATGTATGTCCCTTGTGGGACACCCAAATAGTCAAACATATTTGGGTTTCCTGCCATTACACTGATGTCAAACGGCAGGCCATGCATGTTCCCAGTTTACAAGGTAGGGGAAACCTGATGATCCAAGGGGTGGACAATATACGTGATGGGTCCCGAGAAGTGGGTACAGTGTACAGGTGTGGCCAGACCCGACCTGCACCTGGAGTAAGGAAGAGTGCCAAAAAGGATGTGGATTGGGAACTATGGGTAAGAAATGACTGGCCTAGCTGAGCAGGTGTTGGCTGGAGTGGGTCTATGTGGATGTAAGGAATAGTGCGCATTGGGCAGATGTAGATGTACAACTGTAGAGGTGTGTGTGTATATATATATATATATATACCCATACCTACATGGAGTGAAATCTCCCCCTCTCTGTAGTACAAATGTGTACATACAGAGACAGACTATAATTTAACACCCACATATAGATATATACATATACAGACACCCATACATCCATATGTTGTTAGACATATATATGCAGCAATACATATATATATATATATATATATATATATACAAATACAGATATATATATATATATATATATATATATATATATATATATATATATATATATGTATATAGATATGTAGAAATATATATGTTTATATGTGTGTAAACATACACATATATATATAGCTAGGATATTAATTGAATTATGTATTTAAATCACATATGTTAACCAGTTAAGTCTGGCTGAGCTTCTGGCTCATTTACAGTAGACACCTGGGGAAAAAATCTCCTCAGGACTAGTAAACGGTTTGTTAAATAGTAGTATACAGCATATATATATATATATATATATATATATATATATATATATATATATATATATATATATATATATATATATATAGATAGATATGATACACCAGCTAAGGATACATATGTTCACAGGCCGTACCAATGGGGGTGGGGTCCAATCAACAAATGTGTAACACGAGGAATCAACCCCCCCACCTAGATGGGTGAGACATACAAACACACAATACAAGTAAACACACCACCGCTTTCCAGACCACAGGCAGGATGCTACCAGTGGGAGAGACCTGCCAAGTCTAATCATGAAACAAAGACATCAATGTCCCTTGTGGGGACACCCCAAAAATGAATGATAATCGGAGTCAGTCCCTGTAACAATTTATCCAACCAAACTGTATATGTACACGGACCAGTAGGTTGTGGAAGCCTGATGGCCCATGGGTCGGGGCAACGTACGACATGGGTCCCGACACGTGGAGAGTGGGCAGTGTATAGTGGTGTAGTTAGACCCCACCTGCACCCACAGTAAGGATGAGTGCTGTAGAGGAGGGCCAGGTGGGGGAACTATGGGTATGCAATTATGGGCCTAGGTGTGCAGGTGTTGGCTGGTGCAGTTTGTATTCGGACTGCCCCAGGGATGTCAGTAATATTGCGAATTGGGCAGAGTTTACGCCCATACCTCTCAACCTGTAAGAGCTAAGCACTGGACAGAACTTAAACCGTTGCAGGGACAAATAGGGACAGAAAGCACATATTCCCCTTACAACCTTAGAAAGCTGATAGAATAATAGGTTATGCATTAGCATGATGCGTCTGAAGGATGTGGCGTCATAAACCCAATTACTTGTCTGTATTTAATGGTGTCATTTCCCAGGTATTTGCCAGACAGGTGCGGATTGTAAGAGGAACACACCAATATTATGAAGCAAACACTGGACAGGCCACGGATTCTGTACAGTCGACAGGCATGCTTATGCCTACCGGACAGCCATTCCCGGTATGGGTTCCACTGCAGCACAATCC